>NW_013667190.1:22078-43798 GCF_000517525.1 Limulus polyphemus
GGCTGTTGCCCAGTGCCCATTTCCACTGTTGGAATGGCACAGAAGTCAACAGATGCTGCATGTGACTACGTGACTGGTATGTCTTCTTATGAAATAGCAGAAATACCCTTTTCATTCCCAAATTGCTTGAGATATTCTACCTTTAAATGGGTATGTCATGGAAACAACATGTATACATGTGACTTGTATTGTTTTTTCCAGGGGGAGACCCTTATTGATTATACTTTGTACTATTGTCTGAGTCACATGAACAGCTTTTGCCACTAACCTTTGAACTCATAGATTTTCTCTGTTACAAGATGCTAAACTTTGCTCATCATAGCTGTGATATGACATATTACAGATTTTTTCCTGGTATCCCAAGTTGATCCATATCCCTTTATTTGTCATTGCCCTTAAATATAAGGGATGTCTCCATCTTGGAAATTCTACATCCCTCATCTAAACACATCTTTATGATCTGATTTTTATGAAGATTTTGCATTGGAAAGGACTGTTGCATACCCTTCCTCAGAGTGATAAATTTTTGGTCACACAACACTACCTACCAAATGCCATAAATGTTCAAAATGTAGTTCTGATACATTTTGTTCCACCTCAGCTTTATATTGGTTGTCATTGTCACGTAACTTGCTGATTTACATATTTAAAATCATTTAATATAATGTACTGAATCATCTGTAGTCAATCAGAATATTCTAAATACGAAATATTAAAATTTTCCTCAGTTAAAAGCTTTTGAAGATGCAGTTTTAACAATTATACTTATATTCACCTTTATTCTGGGTATAAGGACTGTGTTTAAAGAATATTTTCTTTTCTTTAAAAGATCATCCTAGTTTTTGTTGTGATTCGAATAATAAGTAAGAGGTTTTCTGACCGAAGTATGCTACTTATGGGAGTATCTATACTATGCCTAGCCTTGGGATGGTCTTTGGCATGCTTACCAACAGCCAAACCTAGTAAGTGCTAAATTTACTGACTTAGAATATTGATGTAAATATAATTACTGGAATTTTTCACTTGATTCACATAAGTCCATATAATGTTAATTAGAAAGTTGTAAAGTAAAAAACAAATGGTTAAGGAAACTAAATTTTATATACTGATTTAAAACATTTTATACAGTGTATACTTTTCTTGCTTTTTGAGCATTTTCAATCCATCCCTGCCTATTATATTCTGCTAAACTTGTATGTTCATATTATACAGTGAAATGCTTGTTGTTGAAAAATAAATTATACAAAAATTACTTTTTCAAAATATGTCTCCTTTTTTTTATACTCCAAAATATAACAAAATATCATTTTTCTGATTGTGAGATTTATTTAGTGGCATATCTCGGAAGTTTGGAACAAATAAAAATTTAAGTAGCAAAAATTGGCAGTTTTCAAAAATTACAATAAATCACAATTAATTGAAGTTTAACCTGTCTTTTTTCCAAATTTTAAATTTGTGTCCTCTCATTCTACTGCCTTGAGAATGCAGCACAAACTAAGCCTGAGGCCTTTATCTTAATGTTAAGATAACCCTTTCATCTCTGGAATCATACAAGCCTGAGGCCTTTATCTTAATGTTAAGATAACCCTTTCATCTCTGGAATCATACAAGCCTGAGGCCTTTATCTTAATGTTAAGATAACCCTTTCATCTCTGGAATCATCCTTGTATGACTTTTGTTATTAAGTCAACATCCTACCTTAGAGAATGCGACCAAAACTGTACACAATACTTCAAGTGAGATCTAACCAGCAACTTTTATAGAGATAATTACCTCTTTTCATTTGCAATATTAAATAAAAAATAATGTGTTCATGCACAATGACACATAAATTACAACTTGTAATTACAGTTTGTATATGAAAAAATGTTTCTGTTTGTTTCATTTAACTTTACTCGTGGCAACAAAGCACTGCCTCATTGGCTTGAATGATGAGCTTATCTACTAATTTACCAAGACATTTTCCTTCAATCATACTGTTTAGTGGATTCTTATCTGTATAAAGCATGCAGTCCAAATTGTTGTAACAAAAATGCATTACCATGTACTTGCCATAGCTAAAGGTAACTTGCTAACTATTTATCCAAGTATGAATGGATCCAGATCATTCTGTGATACCTCTACATCCTCAGTATAGCTAAAAATACTCAAGAGTTTAATGTCATTGGCAAAAATTTGCTAATATAATATCCCTATGATTAATGTAAATAAAAAAAGTCGAGGCCTGGCATTAAACCTTGAGGCCCACCAATAGTAACAAAAGTTGAGTTTTACTGGATTCCGTTAATAATAAATTTTTCCTTTCACCCAGCCATCCTACAATTCAATCAATTAGTCTCTTCAATCTACACCAGTGTAATTTTCTTAGCTAATATTCTGTGTAGCACCTTAAAAAATTTAATTACACCAAATCTACACACTTTCCAATATCCCATTAACAGTTAGTAGCCTAAAAAAAGTCCACAAGTTAGTAGGCAAGATTTCTCTATAGTGTATCTATCTTAGCCATTTTCTATATTTTATTAGATCATTTTTCATTGTTTCTGGTCTATAATTTTCTGGGACAAGTGTTATCTCATTTAAAAAGAGGAGTCACTTTTGCAGTTCTCCAACCCCTAAACACCTAACCAACTAAAGAATAAGTCTGGTTAAAAATACACCATACAGTTGACTTAATAAAATCAGAACATCAAATGTGATCATACTACAGTAAAAAATGAAAATTATTAATCAAAATTATATTTAAAATTATAGTATGCTTGCTTCTGTCCTTGGTAAGAAAAGAAAAATGGCTGTTCTCCTTCATTCCAAAAATTTAATTTACAATAGTTAACTTATTAAGTGGTATCTCTGAACTTGTGGTTTCATTCAGCAGAAATAACAATTAGTAAGATAAAATCCCATTTCAATGAACAGAAATTTGTTGTTAAAAATAAGAAAAGTAACCAACCTAATCTTTCTGAATATATTCCAGAATTAACCATGGAATTTATGGAACAGCTACTGCCTTAATCTGTATGCTTTATAATGTAACAGAATTAAATACAAGAGAATTATTTAGAATTTAAGCTAAATGTGTTAAATAGTGATGATCAGTTCTTCTTCCAGTTCTTTAAATTTCATATTTGAATTACATTTGTATGTTTTAAATGTCAGTAGAGTGTCAAACCTTGTAAATATATAAAATATAAAGTTTGCAAAGTGAGTATTGTTGTTTTAAACTAGGTCTTTGAAGTTCATATAATAGTTTTTTTGTTTTTTAGTTTTTAGAAATTGTTCATTTACTTTGATTATCATAACTACAAATCCAAAGAAGATTCTTAAGACATAAACATTTAGTTTCTAGCTTTTATAGCCAATATTTCCAAAGTATACATTATTTAAACTAGGTTGTAGTTGATTATTTCTTACTATTGCTCATTATTTGCAAAATTGGTATCCCTTGTGTTACTAACTTTGTTTTTATACCTGTAGATTTCATATGTTCCAGATAATGAGTAATTTTTGGTTTTTGCTTATTACAACATTCAGTTCAAACAACTAGGTGAAATCACTATTTATGTGGTTTAGATACATAGAGGACTCCATAACTAATTTATGGTATTAATTGCAATAGTCATGGTAGTTTAAATTTTTTTATGTGACTCGTATATTATTAAATACCCTGTAACAAAAAAAAAATCCTGGATCTTTAAGTAATTTCATACATAAATAGTTTGGAAACGTGTTTAAAACCTTAAGGTTTCCAGATGGACCCACTGGTTATTCTAGGGTTAAATTGTTTGACAACTATAGAATGCATTCTTGTTCTGTTTGAGGCAATATAAGTACAAAAGTTCAATCACTTTTTTATCACATTAATAGATTTAAAATATGTTTTTTTTTACCTCTGTAATTTGTATAAAGTTTATGCTTTGTTTTTTAGATGATAAAGGATCTTTACCATATCTCATCGTGGGAATTATTATTGATTTACTTGGGATTCCTTTCTTGTTTGTTTGTTCAACTTCTCTTCTATCTAAGGTGACAAGCAATAAAAATCAAGGTATTGCTTAAAAAAGTATTTTACTTCTGTTGATATAATAATTGTTTTTGTAAATTATATTGTGTATACTTTGCTATGTGCTTTCTTTTTTGGTTACTTGCAATGTTTATTAAAATTTGTTGTTTGGGTCTCTCTTTTTTTTCAGATATTTACAGGTCCAAAAATTATAACAAATTCATAAAAAAGCATCTTATGTAATGTGTGTGTACTTCTTGGATTTAATAACAAAATTGGTTATATAGGGCTTAAACTGGTTGGTAATAACTGTTAGTAATTGTCATCCAGGTTTTATAGGTATTAACCAAAATTTTTACTGATATACATTGATATCTTCTCTATATTCATTTGTAGTATGTATACACATTAGACTTAAATTTATTCTCTTAGATAGAGTTATTTATTCATTGCCATAAGGCATATTTTTGCAGTTATACAAATTTCACCAAGACTTAATGTACTGTCAGGTTTTGTATAGGGCCGGATTATTTACAGTAGGTGTCTGTGACTTGTTGGCAATAAATTTCAACAATAAACAAACAGCACGTAGTCCACTTGTTTTAAAACAATGTATTAAAACAAGTCAAACACATGTACAAATGTTCGTTACACTTTTGGTTATTACAGTTGTATCCAGAGCTTTAAATAATCCTCTCTTTTTGTCAAAGTACACACACAGGCTGGTTCAGTTACTTTAGAACACAATTTGACAAGACAAATTATTCTTCTCTACTCCATTGTTGCAATACAATCTGTGATACTTTCACTTTAAAATGACCTGTATTAACTCTTTATAGCTAAACTCACAAATATGCAGTCTAGATCTATTTAACTATATCTCGCACTAACTAACTTTCTCCATTTAACTTAACTTGAACTACATTTTGGACACATATTTATTAATTAGCCCGACTGAGGCCTAGAACTTTCCACACACCATGAGATACTATGATGTAATAATACTCAAGAAAAACTTGAAAGGTTCTAGTAACATGATGCAATAATACAACAATCACCAATTTATGACATTTAAACTACTCAATGTGTGATTTGCACATTTACGTAAACAAACCTGCAATAAACTAACATTTATAAAAATAACTACATTTAACACTCTCGCTATACTTAAATTAAAATAGTCATGTGTATCTAACATTTACTTACTTTTAATATTTTTATCATCTTGAAAGTTGGCTATCATAATAAAGCTCTTTTTTTTTCCATTCATTTATGGTTATTCATTTTAATAAACTAGGCCAATTAAAAAGCAAACAAATATCTGGAATGAACAAATGACACAGTGTGTTCCTTGGAGTTAAAAAATTAACAGAACTGTTGGATAGTTATGTAAATGCTTATGCTATCAGTTCACATTTGTGGCTTGTAAATATATTTTAAATGGATATACTTCACGTGTTTAATAGTCACTATTTACCATGTTGGATGTTTCTTTGTTGTTGTTTTTCACTTACTTTTACTCTTGTTTTCAGTTGTCAAAAATGAGCAGCAGCTTAAGCCTGATTTTTTTAAATCCAATTACTAACCAGTATTTTAAAAAGATGTGAAGTGACTGTATAAGATTAAATTTTGAGTATGAAATTAATTGTTCTGAATATGTCAAATAGTTATTAAATTCATTCATATGCTACCTGCAAATCACAATTGTATAGTATTCTTAACCTTAATATCATATTCATTAGGTGCAAGATAAACACGTACTACTATTAATTTATCAGGAACATTGATTTGGAATTCCATGTGTATGGTAAAGTTGAAACAATGTTTTTGTCTTGAAACTGAAGCTTTGTTGTAATGAAAATCATTGTGTTGAGTATATTTCCTTTGATTAATTCTCTGCAACAGATTGGCTTTATTCCTGGACCTCATTAATCTTGGTTTTATTATTACAACCTATATTGAAACTTTCATTGTTATTTTTCTATTTACCTTTTATTCCTTTCAATGCTGTTTCAAACACTGTCCACATCTTATGCTATTAGGGTGACTGGTTTTATATAAAATATAATAACTGTTTGACTGTTCTATTACAGCATAGTTTTAGACTAGAATTATTATTTTTCTCCAAATAGAACAGTGATTAAAAATTTTAATTTAATAAATTTCAATGAAAGTGCACAAGTACTGAGTAAAAAATATTGATCAAAATGTTGTATAATGCATGTTTTTCATCCGACACAAGAATGCTGTTATATAGCTATGCAAAACATTTTAAGAAGACTTAATAATGGTGTAGCTATTGTTTTGATTATTGATTCCAGCTTACATTGACCATAGAATTAATGATATTCATATGTAATTAGGTTATAATAAACGTTTTATTGTTATAAGTTGTATATATTTTAGAGAATTTTGGAAGGCTACTTTCTAGGTTTTCTGCATATCTTCTATTGTTATCAAATAGCCTTCTGAAAAATATACTAAAAGCTAATAAAAATATTTTTATTCCTTCTGTAGCATTAAGTCAGGGTTTAAGAAGAACTATGGTGAGTTTGGGATGTATTATTGGACCACTGTGGGGAGGTGCTTTGCTTGAACCACGTTTTCGTTATATTTTGTTTGCCGTTCCTTTTGCAGTTTGTATTCTAATCACAGTAAGTTATGTCTTCATTCAGATTTGTTTTATGTAAGAATTTTAGCCTTCAAAATTAAAATATTTATAAACATTATAAGCAGAAGCTCTTAAGTTTTTATGCTTTGCCAATTCAAAGTATGAGTTTACAATTTAGACTATATATTGGAGGGAGATAAATTACATCAATGTGTTTGCTTTTCAATATTTTTATTGATGTGAAGTCAACTTCTCTGAAAAAAAGAATCTGATGTTACATCATTAATTCTGTTTGAATGGTTATTATACATTTGACCCCCACGTTACGGAAGGGATATGTTCTTGAAAAAGCTTCCAAAGCGAGAAATTCAATACCTCGAACCTTATATTCCCATTGATTCCCATGTTATAAGTGTAGATACATTCTTATGGAAATTTTTTTGATCCACAAAAGTAATTAAAACACACATGAATGTAAGAAAACATTTTTAAACACATATTAAATGTAAGTGACATAGTTTAATAGTTTTACTCACTAAAAATAGTAGTAAGTACACAAAAATAATTAGATTTTACACAGTGGGAGAGGGAGACTCAGTTCTGGTACTGATGTCTGCCTCACCCTGTAAATCATCATCATCATCATCTTGATGTGTCAAAAGTTATTTGCTGTTTCTGCAGCATTTTCTCCTTGTAGCAGTTCATGACATCATATAGTCCTCTTGTAATTCTTAGGCTACTTTCACGACTGGGATCATTAGCACTAAGGATTTGCACCACTACTTCTACGAGGGCAAAGGACTGGAATAAGTGGTTGGTAGTCAGCTGAAGTTGGGTGGGTGGTGTTTCAATAATTTCCTCTTCTGCAGTTCGCTCTTGTTTCAATATTATTAGATTCTCATTTGACATATCTTCTTCATGGGACTTTAATAACTCAACCACATCATCTTCAATGATATCTTCAGCCTGTCTTGCAATTGCCACAATGTCTTGGTGAACTTTCTTAGCACTTTCTGCTTGGGGGAACTCTGTAAAATCATTGGTACACTCTGGCCATATGTTTCTCCACACGCCATTCATAGTTGACTCCTTCACTTCATCCCATGACTTGGTGATGTTGTCTGTTGCATCCATAATGTGAACTGTAGGCTTTTCATCTCCATCAATAGCTTTAATCAGTTGTTTCAGAGTTCTCTGTAAGTAATATCTCTTGAAATTGGAGATGACACCTTGATCCATTGGCTGGAGCAGTGAAGTTGTGTTCTTGGGGATGTACTCAACTCTTACATTATCAGAAAGATCATTCAAGTTTACTGGGGGGCTTGGTGCAATTGTCTAAGATGAGCAATGCTTTGTTGACAATATTACATTTTGCACAGCAGGACAGAAGAAATTGATGAACCAGTCATCAAAATACTTAGTCTTTCAAGCCTTCTTATTTGAGTGTCAAATCACTGGTAAATTATGCTTGGCATATCCCTGGTGTTTTGAAACTGTACACTAGTAAGGGCATTAATCTAAAATCTCCAGCAGCATTGATACCCACAAGTAGAGGCAAATGATCTTTTGAAGCTTTGAACCCTTCTCAGACTTCTCTTCTCAAAAATAAATGTTCTATCTGGAACTACCACTTTGTTCAGTCACCAAATCATCATACAAGGTTTTTGCCTTAGCTTTTATAACCATTGTGTTTAATGGCACATTACGTTGGATTTGGTCTTCAATCCACACACTCGGGAATCTTTCCATATTAAGCATCACTTCATTTCTTTGAAAATACAATGTACGAGCACTTAGACGTGTAGCTACTTTTGCACCTGCCTTGATTTTTTTCTTTATTATCACAAATTGTTCTCACTGTAGAGGTAGCAAGCCCTAAAGATTTAGCAGTAGAGCTAAGTTTCTCTCTGGCATCAAACCTCCTAAAAAACATCAAGTTTCACATCCAAATTAATTCTTTTCCGTGCTCTCTTGGATGTACTACTTGCACTTGAACATGATGGCCTCTTTCCAGACGTCTTGAGTAAGGGTAATACACTGCATAGTCTTGAAAAGCAATGCAAAGAACAACCGCATAAACAAAGCACACCACCTATGTCACTGATGCTTGGAAATATTCTAAAAAACAAATACGATTTTGGGCCAAATTGGTTGTTGTTTTTTTTGCATTTTGTGTTTAAAATTTTTTTATATTTACCCCAAAATTCTGTAAGGGCAAATTTAGTCTTTACTCCGAATTTATTGGTCATAATTTCCATATGGGTGAAATTCCATAACCCGAACATCCATAACATGAGGTCAGACTGTATTATCCTAAAAATAGTTTTCTTCATTTCTAGACCTACAAATCAAATTAATAATTAAATAAATTTATTCAGGTTTACCATGAAAACTGACTTTAGAAGTTTTTGTAATGAAGTTGATTGGTAAAATAGTTGTTTTGTTTTGCTTTTTTTTTTCTGTACAAAAAACTAATGGAAAATATTTCAAGTAAATAAAGTGATTCTACTTAAAACAAGAAAATACATAATCTTTAACTTAGACTTTAGATTATAGTGGAATTTTAGTAAGATTATTATTTCACCACAATTCATAATTGGCAGTTTTTTTGTGGTACTTTGTTATGAAATATTTTAATGAACGCTTTGAATAAGGTAGTTACCATTACCCAAGTACACAAATTACAATTATTAATCAAAGAATTGAGTGTTCATGTACAATATGTCTCTCTCTCTATATTTATCTATATATCATACTGATTGATATATGTAATGTATTAATTTTTCACTACATTTCTGTGTTTTTCAAGAGTTCTAATGTTCTTTGTTTTCTTTGTAGGTTATGTTTTTGGGCTCTTATCGTCGTCTCAAGACCACTACCAATATTTCCTCAAACTGCTCAGATCAAGACATTGCTAACCAAAATGATGGTGATATTGCAGATACCCATAGTCTCCTTTCTAATACTTGATATTTATTACTCTTTAATACTTTAATGATGTTTCTTATTATCTTGAAATAACTCATTTTTTGATTATGTGTTAAAAACTTTGTGAAGAAGAAGTACCAGCATATTTGTATGACCTTCCAACAAATGAATATGATATTTTCAAACAGCAGTGCAATTCAGAGATTTGAATTTAATAATAATTTATACTTGTGCCATTCAAATGTAAATGTTCAGTGGGAAAGTAATTCACCCATTTGGCTTAAATTATTGAGTTGAATTGTTTTTGCAAAGAATTGGTTTTAGATTAATTTGAATGTTGCAAGAAGAAAATGGCTGTATTTTAGGTTTATTCTATTTTGTATATGTTTTGTATATATATACATACATATGCTTGTGTACTTCTGTGCTACAGACAAAATACTTTATTTATACTCTGGTAAGTTATATTAAATAAGAAGTTAAATCACCATTACATTTGTCACATTAACTTGTTTTATATAACAGTGTTGCTGAAGTATTTTTTTAGTTAATCTTAAAGGTTCTGTGGTTGTTTTTATGAACTTCAGATTATATAACTTGAAATAGTAACTTGTGAATTTTTTTAGAATGGAAAAAAAAACTATTCAAGTTTTTTGTTTTATGATTAGGGTTGTCTTGGGTGTTTAAATTTATCTCAGCGATTCAGATGTGTTAGCCGCTATTTGCACAGCCATAAGTCAGATGGCTTGTAACATCAAATATCAGGTTTTGATATCTGTGGTAGGCACAACACAGATAATCCATTGTGTAGCTTTCTGCTTAACTACAAACAAACAAATTCAGACATGTATTGAGTCACAAATGAGTCACATATTTTAATATAAACAGCACATTTGTAAGAGAATGAGAAGTTTATTTTAGGGTATGTGTTTGAATCACCAACAAAGCTTGATATTATTCAGTGATGACTTATGCAAATGTTAGCATATTTTAACAAAATATATAAAGTACTTAACTATCAAATGGCAAGAAGTATTTAAATTTCTGTCTGTCTTTCTTTCTTCATTTTAATTTTTTTAAAGTATACATTTTACACCGCATGTTTCAGTGAGTGATTTGATGTTATTTGCAGTAACTAAAAGCAAAA
Source organism: Limulus polyphemus (assembly GCF_000517525.1). NCBI lineage: Eukaryota > Metazoa > Arthropoda > Merostomata > Xiphosura > Limulidae > Limulus > Limulus polyphemus. The sequence goes on from NW_013667190.1 coordinate 32,765, forward strand.
CCTATTAAAATTTACAGAATGAAAATGAACGTTCTGTTCTTTGGCATAGTTACAAAAATAATATGAAAAGGAACCTCATTGTGTTAGCCATACAAATATATAGAAAATCAAGTAAAAACAGAAATATCATTAAACATACAAGTTGGTTTATACCAGGATGATCATAGGCTAGCATGATTTTTAATTCTCTGTTGTCTCAAGATAACATTTCACTCAAAGAACTACATAATTTCCGTTTCTAGATAATAATTTATTTTGAAAAGTAATTTTGTCTACTTAATTTTGCCAGAGACAAAACTAATTTCTAAAAATTATGCAATTATATATTTTTTTTGTATATAGGTATTAACATTACTTACATGTGGTTTCCTAGCTTATTAAACTAAGAGGAAACCAATTTAAAATTGCCAAGCATATCTTCCAGCCATATTAGTACAGTGTAGCCCTATTATAATGCGATCATTGACGTCCATAAAATGTTATCGCGAAACAAGCGGGGGTTGCACTAAATCAGGGTTTTACTTAAAATCTTAAAAGTTATTAATTTGTAAACTATAACGAGGTTATGGTTACGAGGTCAGTCCCAGTGACCAAGCCCGTGTCGAAAGAGTTAATGACCCGTCACGTTATATCCGAATTCGCGTTAAATCGGGGCACTTAAAATCGGGGTTTCTATTAGAATACTTCCACTGCTGTTTATTAAGGTTGGTGTCACCTTTGCATTCTGTTGTGAACATTATCATATTGTGTTAATTTTATTAATGTAATAACTTTATTTTTTATCAATACCACTTGGATAGAACATTCACTAATTTTATATTTATTTTGATGCATTTTTTTTTGCATTGTATGTATGATAAATGAAAAGTAGGTTTAAAGTCATCACACATGACGCTAAAATTACTGTTTCCATGTCATGAATGTAAAATATATGTATAAAATAATAAGTAACACCAAACTTTGTATGTTAATTGTCTTTCACATATAGACAAATACACCTGGAGCTCTAAAGATTACTTTGAATTACCAATTACTTAACACCTCCCTATGTTCATTCCAAGATTTATTTTCATCATTGTTTAATGAACATTATGAACTAGTTTGTTCATGAAGTAATGAGTTTTATATGTGTTTATGAAATTATGAACTTTGGGTTTAGAATACTTATAATATAATAATATATTTTTTCTTTTAGTATATTGTAAGTAATGTAATATTTTGTTCATTCTTCAGTAAGTAGACAGAATATTTTACTTCAACATCAAGTTCTCAGACATGACTCATTTAAAAGACTTGGAAATCAAGTAAAACAATTATGTTGTCAAGTGGATACACTGAATGTTTCTTTGTATATTTGATCTCTCTAGCTTAAAATTATAATGAAACAGACAGTCGAAAGCTATAAACGGTTCTTACAACATCGTTTTAAGGCATCGAGAGCTTTTTTTTCTTATTGTACTCCGTTTCTAGTAGTGTTCTTATGTTATTTACTAATTTTATTCCAAAACCTGCGGTGTAGTACATGAACGTCCTGGAAGTTATCATTGGTAATACTAAGTTAGGTTAATAAACATTAAACCGAAACACTCAGAACTGTATCGGTTTGTACAACTGTCAAATACTCGAGGTTTTGGCGAAGATTTCATGTTGCTGTGTTTGTACCTGTTAAAATTTCTTTAGTTCTCGAGAAACTCCCTTTTCAAATATGCCATAGTGGGTATTTATAAAAGTAGAATTCTTCAAATACTGGAAATATAAAAAATTATCAATAATTTTTTTGCACTTAAATTGTTTAATATTCCTACTATACTTAAAGGTGTACATCTTTTTTTATTGATGTTGATTTTTTCCTAAATGTTGAAACTTGCGCGTTTAATGATTAAAGAACACATAGTCAGTGCTCTTACCGCTAGAATATAAATTTCTGTTGTTTCAGTGTGTATGTAAAAAAATTAAAGTTAATTTAACTACTTTTTCATTATCTCTAAGGGAATATCTCAGAAGTACAAAGCACTGTTTTCCTTGATGGTTTTTTTTATTGTAAGAGTTATTTGGTGGTGTATCCGAGCTGTTGGAAGTTGAGTCAGGAATCTTTTATTTGAAATGATGAAACAAATGTGTATACTTGTGATGTTAAAGTAATAAAATGTTACGAAAAAAAATTAAGTATTTTCATATCTCATTCCTTTACATGTGTGGAAACTGTTTTCTTCCTTTCTTTCTCCTGGCCGGTCCATTGGCCATGGCATGATCTGATGGTTAGAGCATTCAACTCGCAATCTGCGTGGGAACGAAACCCATACTCGCTTGTCCTTTCAGCCGTGTGAGCATTATAATCAATCCCACTATTCTTGGTAAAGAGTAAGAGTTGGAGGTTGGTGGTGTTGATTAGATGCATCCCCTCTAGTCTATCACTTCAAAATTAGGGACGGCTAGCGCAGATAGCTCTCTTGTAGCTTTGTATGAAATTCAGCAAACAAAAGAACGGCTCAATGGTTAGTGTGCCGGACTGTGGAGTTGAGGTCCTGTGGATCGAGTCCCGTTACCACAAAGAAGGAAAATAAAATCGCGCTTTGCACTTTGGGGCCGTGGGTGTGTTATAAGAGTGATGGCCATATCTCACCATTCTGTCTGACAAGAGTTGGCGGTATGTGGTGTTGGGGCTGCCTTCCCTCTGGTTTATCACTTCTAAATTAGGAGTGTATATACAAGATAGCCCTTTTGTAGCTTTGTGTGAAATCTGACAAATCTTGTTTCTCTCACTAAAACATTAAAAGATGCATTTCGCATAAATTAAGAGCTAATGATGGATGTCCTAGTTGTTGAATTCACAGCAATCCTATACCTTCGTATACTTATTTATTTTTTGAAAAAAACATGTTTTACATGAAAAAAAAAGGAACAGAGGATAGAATTTAATTTAGAAATGCAACGTGAAGTTTTAACTGTATGTCAACCAGTAGTTTTTATGGTTTGGTATAAAACTATGAGTAATAAAAATTTACCGCTTTGTCTTTAATGCACATTGAAACCCAAACCAACTCTACGATGAAATATGTAAACATATCTCAATTTCCATGTTTCCGTTTTTGTGGTTATCTGTAAAAGTTTGCAAAATTAGACAAAAATTTATAACATTTCTAAACTCACAACGGGACGTGCGTATTAGTAAACCAAATCATCGTTCAAAAAGAAAACAAATAGGCTATTTCGATGTTCAGATTAATATAAACCGTGTAGCATTGAAATATTTTCGAGCACACGAGAAAACTCTGCTTAGCAAATTACTATGTTCAGAAGTACTTATGTAAGTTATACATTAAAATAAGTTTGTGAGTAAGAGTAAAACAATCGAGATGAACTCGTTTGGGCCCGGCATGGCCAGGTGGTTAGGGAGTTCGACTCGCAATCTGCGGGTTCGAATCCCCGTCACACCAATCATGCTCGCACTTTCAGCCGTGGAGGGCGTTATAATATTCGGTCAATCCCACTATTCGCTGGTAAAAGAGTAGCCCAAGAGTTGGCGGTGGGTGGTGATGACTAGCTGCTCTCCCTCTTGTCTTACACTGCTAAATAAGGGACGGGTAGCGCAGATAGCCCTCGTGTAGCTTTGCGCGAAATTCAAAAAACACGTGCGATAAGTTTGTTTCAGATTTTAAACTGAAGAGAAATTTAGTGAGATGAGTAATAACATTCGTAGATAATCTCACTGAAACAAGTACAAAGTGTTTCCTCTAATTGCTTCCTTCTTTTTTATTCATTATTACTTATGGTATTGGTTGGGAAATGATAATTGGAAAGTTTATTCTCATTAACAAATAATTGACTAACTTGGACAATTCAGATCCAGTTGCATAGTTTTTATCCAGACCTTTCTGGTCTTTGTATTTAGTATATTAGTTCAATTAGAAACATTTCTTTTTTGATTAATTGAGGAAATAAAGAGAATATCGTATATGATGATTTTGTTTTTCGAGGTAACGAAGCTTTGCATAAGTATTTTCAGCTGATAAGACGAGTGCAAAGTTCAAGACCAGAACTTAAATATTTAGTATTAGTCACTGCGACTTATTATTTTAATTTTAGAATACATTGGTGCTTTTCTGTGTAACTGTTGTTTGTTGTTGTTTTTTTCCCCCAGCGGCATGTCTGCGGACTTACATCGCTAGAAACCGGGTTTCGATACTCGTGGTGGACAGAGCACAGATAGCCCATTGTGTAGCTTTGTACTTAAGTTCAAACAAAGAAACTGTTTTTTAACGTTAATGTACTAAAAAAGCGAATATTGGTCGCACACATTTTTCAGTAAAAAACATTTGAAATATGTAATTAAAATGAAGCTTGGTATTGTAATTACAGGAAAGGAAATTACAGTTTCTAACAATGTAAATTCAAACTATTTCTACGGATCGATTGATGATAAGGCAAATTTACTTGTCTTACTATAGTATTGAATATTTTTGTCTTACAGGCTATACCAAAAAAATACTTGTATCAGCATGTGTTTTTCTTGCTATTGTAGCAAATTTTTTTCCGCTCGAGGGACAAATGAATTAGTCAATTTATAACAGTTTCATACCCCCCCCCTCTCTCTCATTTGGTGGCTTGAAGGCTAATAGTAGTAAATATTTGGGTTCAATCCACTTGATGGGCGCGTTACAGTTAGTCCATTGTACAGTTTTTTACGCAATGACAAGTCCTCTCCAAACTGTTGGAGACTGCTTGTGTTTGTTTGGAATTAAGCACAAAGCTACACAATGGGCTATCTGTGCTCTGCCCACCACGGGTATCGAAACCCGGTTTCTAGGGTTGTAAACCCGCAGACGTGCCGCTGGGGGGGACTGCTTGTGTTTAAAATGTCTGGCAAATAAAAATGTTAATAAATGCAATAGTGTTATGAAAGCTTGCTTACACATGTCGCCTTAATTTTGAATCAGTTTGAAAATGCTTCTGGCAACTTCTTGAATAAATTATTTCAGTAAGTACATATTTAAAATTTACAAAAGTTACTTGATGATGTACAGAAAATCGGCACTGTTAGATAACTGCTACTGATTACTACAAGCGATACAAATAACGCTGTATTATTATCCGAACCAAATAAAATATTCTAGCACAAGTGACAAGCGTATTTTTAGTAGGCGATTGAAAAATGTACATATCTTCAATGTAAAATAATATGTGTATATGTAGTTGAAGAATGTGACAAACATGGCTTATATGTGTTAGAAAAATACTTGAAGTAAGATATCCAAATATTTCAACAGGATGATAACATTTTCATCCCCTTTTCTTTATTATGTATTACATTGTAATTTTCCAGTTTACTAAGTATTACATTCTAAAGTAATATTTCCAGCCTAACTCCACATTACATATTTAGAACAAGTTCGCAATTTAATTCACGAGCTTCTTTTAAGACGAGGGACATTTTAAAATCTCAAGTATAAAATAAATAAATATATCACTTAAATAATATTGTTTTTGTTCCCTTTTAAATTTACAACGTTATAATCCGGGTTTCTATACAGCACAGTACAGATAGCCCATTGTGTTGCTTTATGCTTAATTTCAAACAAACAAACAAACCCTTTTTAATTTCACGCATTGCTACACGAGATAACATAAATAACACCCATCTAATGATTAATACCGAAAATTTATCTTGTCTAACACGCGCTGAACAACTAATCACACACACGTGCGCTAATCGAGATGTAAACAACTTGCTTACATGCTTTCTATTTTCACTCCTTTTCAGTGAGTTTTAACTTTATTCAACGTGAACAGTTTAAATTACACAAATTACTCTCATGATACCAAATAAGAAGGTATATATTTATCCCTTGTACACTAAGGACTTTTACTAACGAATCATTTGAAACATCGTTAACAGGTTTTCATAGTGCTGCAGATCTGAAAGGCAAACAATATCGTTAATTATGAAGCATACACAGGTTAAAAATAAAGAGGACCGAAATATTGTATAACTGCTAACTTAGTCTACTATTTTGTCAGCTTGAACGTAGATATAAAGTGGGCACCACAAACCTTGAATCAACAAACCCACATGATTACTATATTCTAAGCTGCCATGTTTTTTATAAATGTAGAGGAGATACTATAATATAGGTACAACATCGATTTTTCCGGAAACGTCACCTAACAGAAAACCGTAGGCCTAACGTTACATAATACTTTATTACTACAAAACAATTCACTTCCGATAACACTGCAGTTTCAATACACATCTGCTCACGCGCTTTACAAAAACAGTAATTAAAAATGTATATTATAGGTAGAATTTTGTGTATGTGTGTTTTGCTTATAACAAAGTCACATGGGGCTATCCGCTGTGTCTACCGAGGGGAATCAACCCCCTGATTTTAGCGTTGTAAATCCGTAGACTTACCGTTGTCACATTTTGTGTATATGCATATGTTAAATAACACCTGGACAAAAGACACTTGCACTTTTCTTAACTTTTTATCTTCACTGTGTAAATTTTTTGTCCAGTATAAAAATAGGGGTACAGGCGTTCTTCACATATGGGCTATACATATTAAGCCATACCGGTACGGTAAGTATCCAGTATTAAGGAACACTTTCTGTCTGTCTGTGGAAGCATCTTCTCCTAAACGAGTTGACTGATCCAGAACAAATTTGGCATGCTAACTTAGAAGTCCAAGAGCAAATAAATTCTTATTAAACCTTCCCATGTATTGAAAAATAAAAATATTATATAGAATAACCCGTATATCGTTACTATAATAGCTATTGTGAATAGTTGAGTTTCAACAAAATTCTTCAAGTCAAAAATTTAAATAAAGTTTTCAGCATTTTGGCTTGTTTCCCATAATCAGAATATACAGTAATAAAATATCCAGTTACAATGCGAAGCCTCTGTCTGGATCGGTATTTGGTCGTTGTGCGCAACCTGAGAAGGTCAGACCTCTTCCTCCTCCCTTTACTATTGCATATCAAACTGTCAAATGTTATAATATATTTACAAAATCAGGGCTTGGACATTATGTAGAACACTGGGTTGAAACACTGATTCTACTTCCTTCTTCAGGACCGTGTTCATGAATATAATGCTTATAGCATTTAGTGCTATTTCACTACTTCTCTTCATTTGTTCCATAGTAAAATACTACTTTTTTACTTGAAATAGTCACCAGAAATATATATATTTCACACAAAAATACCCTTTTAAATATACTTGTGATACCAAATTCTAAGCGATATTTTATGATCTAGTGCAGGTGGACATTTTCTTATAATAAAAATTGAATGGAGAAAGATACTTCAAACTATCATCATCATGTATGATATAGCAATCTATTGAGAGTAGTGAACCGTTTTTATATACATTTTTATCAAAATATTTGAACGAGCAACCTATGAGTCTGTCGTGGATTGGTTTTATATTTGCGTATTTATGCATGCATTTTAGGTTTGTTGATCTGGGTACTCTGAATGCTGTGATGATTACTATATTTTGTAAGGAGTGTTGCAAATTAGATCACATTTTTTCCCCGAGAGCATAACAAAGTAAATAAGATTTTAATTCAATCAAAAAATTAATTCCAAGTATCAATATCGCTTGATTTGGCCGCCATTGTTCTCACGCACTAGTTTTAATCGATTTGCAAAAGATTTCAGCAATGCAACAAACATGTCTGTTTTTGTAGCTGGCTCTGTGAGCACATCAGTGAGAACACGAATCAAGGTTTCACGTTTGTGTCTTTCACTTTCAGGCAAACTTTCCAACATTTATTCTGTGCATTGTTGAACGAAAGCTCGGCGGGATTTAAATCTGGAGAGTTCCCAATCCACATTCCACCACTTTTTCACGGACCACTCTTCAAATTCAACAATTCTGAAATACACAATACACTCAGAGCTTACATTTTCGTGCATCATATCTGCATTTTGTACTGAAACAATGTTAAGAAAATATTCATAAAATTGCATGTTAACAAAATATGTCAATTTGCTTAATTAAACATATCCCATCATAACCCAATAAAACACAATGTATGCCATACTCACATTTGTTATGACATTTGAGCTATTGTCTGTGAATTTCATTTATTACTGATAATTCCACCCACTTATGAATGTTTTAATTCAATCCAATTGAAACGTGTTAAACTATACTTACCAGAAAACATTAGGTAAAACTGTTTTCTCTCAGACGTAGTATGAATTTCTTTGTTACCTTTATACTTCCATGAAAATTCACTTTATCCGCTAATACCAACCATCTTAACATTACAATTGAGCAGCTATTATCAGATAACCAAGAGCTACTTTCTATAGTGAAACACTGCTCGATAGCTTGGAAAGTAACAGATGCTAAGCCCTTTAGGTACCATTAATCTTATAACTTACAAACTATCCTAATTTCTGAAGCTGGTCAATCCCAAGTATATCGATCAGAAGATCAGCAGTATATCAGAGCTGTATTTCACCTTTAATGCCATTGTTTCCTCATTTGGCTTGTCATGGACAGCCAGATAAGTACTTTTAGCTCTTTCTTTCTTTAATACCAGGTGAATCAATGTGACATAAGACAGCATCCTTGTCTTCCCCTGACTCATTACCCTCAATCTATGACTACTGGTAAGACCAGTGCACTATAGGATCATTTATGATGTATGGATACAGCTTATCAATTTATTCCACGCACTTTTGCGTGCCTCGTGTCTATTGTAACTCATATATCAATAGATTGAGCTGCTGGAATATAAAGTATGGGTTTGTCCAACCATATCCAAGCTATTTTATACTGTTGGATGTTCCAAAGTCAGATCCATTCTTTATTCTTGTACATCCATTCCTTTACAGTCTCGTCGTATAATTTTTTTTTCTTACATTTGACAACCATTCCAGCTGTTCATGTGCAAACTCGTGTGCATCAACTAATTCAGACTTTAATCAATCCATGTTCTTATGGACACTATGGGATATCTGCTCTAGAGAAAGGATCATACACCATCTTCACCCTAACGTACACATGTTCGACACACAACCTATAAATCTATATTCATTTGTTCTGTACACAATCATGATGGAAGGTAAGTGTTCATCACAGTCAGTTTGGCTGGAGTTAACAAATTTAGAACGTATATGCTTGATAGTTTGTATTACCTATTCTGCTGAACCATCAGGCTGGGGTGATAAGGCAAATACACACCTTCATTATATCTAATATTTTAAACAATATAGAGAACATTTGGCTACTGAAATCAGCTCTCTGATCCATATAAATCCCTTTTGATTATCCAAACTGTGCTATCCATTGTTTTGTTAACATATCAGGTATGGATTATGCCAAAGTATTGACCAATAGATAAGCCTCACTCTACTTTATAAAGTAGCGGATGGCAACAAGTATGTATCAATAACCTCGTAAAACTCTCTTGGAGTGGATCAGTGATATTCAGGGCTAGCCTCTGTTGAAGAGATCCAACAAACTTCTGTTGTAGTTTACTCTTTTCAGTAGACTCTTTTTATGCACAAACTATACATCATTCACACCAGCACCAAGCACCTCTACTCGAATATGACCTGTAGAACTGCTGTAGAATGTTAGCACAAGTATGAGTAACACTTGCATGCTTTCCATACTTTGTGTTTTGCAAAGTTTGGATAATCTCTCGTTTTAGAGCTGAAACTGATACACAATCTGATAACCATAGTTTGGTGGTTAATAACAATGGTACAATACGCTTTCAGCGCTCATAACAGACCATATAAGTGGCACATATTATGTGCATTGATGTTATGTTCTTCTATCTGTGCTGGTCAAGCTTTACATTGCCAAATGGCAAAGTGCTCTCATGCTAGATCTGGGCCCTTCAGTTGCTTTCCTAGAGCTCCCAAAGTATAATTGTGATATTCGTCCATTATTATAATCTACTACTGTAGCAAACAGGGTCTCACCATGTAGTGAATTAATCCATTCACATTTCCGTGTTGTGGGACAAGGTGATGCACTATCACAAAGCCATATTCTTGGAACAGTATTATCCAGTGTACTATCATCCCTTCCAGATTTTAAAGCTCATTAGCCATTTCCTTGGAGTATGATCCACTTGGATGGTGAACCACCTATCACACAAGTAGTTTGAATAGTATTTTACAAAAACACAACTACAAGCATTTTTCTGCATTTCCTCATTGTATATATATCTGCCTTTAGGAGCCATAATAATATAACCAGCATATGCAATTACATGTTCTATGTTTTACTCCATTCTACAACTTTGATAATATTGCCCCAATTCCACTATAAATGTTGTCAGTTTCCAATAGGAGCTCACTGTTTTGTCACGGATATTCCATCACCGGAGCCTCCACTAAAGTAAGCTTTAGAGATCAGAATGCGTCTTCATATTCCTCACTCTATCCAAATTTCATCTCAGTTTTAGTGACAGCAGACAAAGGTACTGCTATCTTGGTGAAGTTGGCCACAAACCATCAGTAGTCATATGCGTCTGCGTAAGGGGCACTTGCCCCCTCCCGGAAAACGAGAAACATAATTCATTCTGCATATGTATTTGAATTTAAAAGTTTTTTTATTCACTTCACAATTTCACACCACTTATTACACTTAATTTTCAATTCTAATACAATTTGCCTGGTTTGTCAGCAGCTTTATTTAAAATCTCTAGATACCTATCTTATTGCTAAATACTGAAAAACGTCGTGTTACGACAGTGGGGGTCACGTGACGAGTATTCTAGAAGATTCGCTAGTGTGTTACGACAGCGGGGTCACGTGACGAATATTCTAGAAGATTCGCTAGTGTGTTGCGACAGCAGGAGTCAATTGACGCTGGTAGCACGTGTTGAGAGTCTTAGAAGTTTCTAGAACAGGCAGTATCATCGTATATAAGTGCGCTAGACAGTGAGAGAGACAGACCGAGTCGAAGCAGTAGTGGAGACAGAGACGGAGGCAGAGACGTAGCGGATACGAAGCAGGCAGAGAGAAAGAAAGACAGCGATTACGGTCGGCGGGAACTGA
>NW_013667190.1:44185-48182 GCF_000517525.1 Limulus polyphemus
CTTGTATCTTAGAAGAATTAACAAACAAACATACAGAGACGTAACAGTCGCTATCACGGCGGCTTCTTGGATATTGAACATGGCAATTCTCACTCAAGTCATCAAAGAGACCGACGGGGCCTTCCCAACATATCCTGAGCCCTGACACAGTTGTTACTGGGGTCAACCTGTTGCCACCTGCCGGTAATACCAGCAGCTTGTTATCAAAGAGACTGACGCAGTCTTGAAGACATCCCCTGAGACAGTATGGTTGGGGTCAACCAAAATTTACTATTATGGAGCATATATAGTTGCAAGTCTGCACTATGGCTTAAACTAACCTTACAAATATTAAACCCATCAAATCTAACTGTGGGTGCTTAGTTATTATCTTAACTGAAATGGCAAAACGTTGAAGGCAGGTCCACCATCCCTTGATTTTGACTTTGCTCCCCCCCCCTCTGGAAAATTTCTGCAGACGCCCATGTAAGTATTATTATGAAAACCAAGGAAACTTCAGACTTCTTGCATGGTCAAATGTTGAGACCAATCTCTCACTGCTGCTATCTTACCAGTTATTAGAGACTCTATCTCCTTCTACAACATGAACCAGAAATTCCACTTTTGTGTGCATGAATGTACATTTTCCTGGTTTCAGTTTTAATCTTGCTTTTTTTACCCATTGGAATATTATTCTCAGGTTCTGACTTGCAGATTCAAATGCAAGAAAATACCAAAAATCAAGGTATACCAACCATATAAACAATTGCAGATCCTTCAGTGTAAGCTTTATTAACTTTTCAAAAGTGGTGGGTACGATATACAAGCTGAATGGCAATATGCAAAACTCACACAAGACATCTCTTATGCTGAAACCAGTCTTAAGTCTGCTATCATAATCTAGCTTAACTAGCCAGAATCCAGACGTCAAATCTAGAGTGTTGAACCATGGGGTATCTTTCAACACATTGAGCCATAATCTGTTCATTGCAAGGGAATGGTATAAATGCAAGCTTCTTCGTTCACTCATTTTAAAACAACGTAGAACATTGGTGTACTTTCCTACTTTCTGACAATCACCACTGTAAATGACAATACACTCTCCATTAGATGTATGATTCAGTTTTTAACATTTGCTGTATATCAGCATTAGTTACATTCCTAATGCTCCAGGAAAGCTGACGAGCCAGTTGTTTTTTCTTCCTGCCTACTATGTGGTGTTTTCTGTTAAAACGGTTTTAATGAAAAAGTAAATGAGGTAGCAACACTATATAAGAGGATGGTCAGCAAGATATATTGCAAAGTAATTCTGAATTTTCCTAAAATGACTGAGTTTGCACAAGAAAAAATAGACTGGACATAAGGTGTAATATCCAATGAAACAACCTTTATTTTTACAGCAAAAACCAACAGCGCATGTAATCTAAGATTCTGGATGGTGAACAGTCGCCTTTACTGGATATGTAGATTGATCAGGCTGATTTTACTCCTTCAAGATATATTTTCAAGTTGAATGACTCACTGAAGATGATGTTCCAAACTGACTAAACCTCACGCTATTTAGTTGAAGTGGTAATGTCCGACGTACCTACCTAGGATTGCTAGTGCTACCCATGTGACTGGTCATTCTCATTGAAACATAAGAGAGGTTGTTACTTCGAGACATCATTGGAGGAAATTGTTGTCTGTCTTTGTGCACAAGGTGCAGTTTTACAGTCACACTCTCCATGAGCAGACTAGGTGTTATCTCCAAGGAGTGACTGAGAACAAAAGCAGTGGAATAAAATCAACTTAAAAACTTTCTTGACCACATCTTACGTGAAAACTGCACATGCCTAGATTAAATACATATTATTATATTAAAATATGAAGGTAAAAAACACATGGTATGCTAGAACACTGCACCACTTTTTATAGGTTAAACCACCATACAATAACTGGAATCATGCAGAAAACAAACATGGTCAAAATATAGTGAAACAAGGACTTTTCGGCTATAAATTTTCACAACCAAATTCGTCTCCTCTGATAAAGAACAAAACTCCTTCACTTATATCTGGAAGTCATATAATGGCCCTTCATACCTGAAAGCTTGATGTTATATGTTAATACTACTTAAATTTCAACTTGTATATAGAGAAGTATTTTCAGATGATCTCTCACATATACATCCTGCCAATGTTTACAACAAAATTCCTCTTGAATGTTTTGACAGCAAGGATGACAACACCCTTTCACCTTACAGATGCATTAGAATTCCCAAGGAACATTTCCAGTCACTCTAGTTTTAAATGTTCTAATCATCTAATGACCTCAGTTGTCCTAACTGTATTACAATCTCTGCTTGTTAAATTTCACACAAAGCTACTCGAGGGCTATCTGCACCAACTGTCCCTACTTTTGAAGTGATAAACTAGAGGAAATGCATAAAACATAGGGGAAGCCGCAACCTTGACCTACCATTGGTTTGGTTTGTTTTTGAATTTCACACAAAGCTACGACAGAGCTATATGCGCTAGCCATCCCTGATTTCGAAGTGATATACTAGAGGGAATGCATCTACTCAACACCACCCATGACCAACGCTTGCACTACTCTTTATCAATGAATAGTAGGATTTACCATCACATTATAACACCTTCACAGCTGAAAAAGTGAGCATGTATGGTGACGGTATTCGAACTCGTGACCTGCAGATTGTGAGTCGATGCCCTAGCCACCAGGCCATATTATAATCAAGTTTCTGTCATACAATACCCTATTGAGATCCAATCATAAAACACAACGTGATACTCAAATAAATAGATCACAATGCCCTTTTATTCACAAAATCCTCAACCAACCATTTTAACTGCACAAAAATCAATTGTTTATCACATAATGTTTTACAGAACACCTACAATAAATTACTTCTTGATAGCTTGGAAAGCATAATTTAGCAATCAACCAATTTTCCTAACTGATAGTCATGCAGTCATTCTCAGTTATAATACTTTTATCTTTCAGCTTGACTTGCTAGTATCTAAAAACAGGATGAAATGTATTGAACCAACAGATGCATTTTAGCACATCCACACATTTTCCTGTCCATGAACATGCACCACTGTGTTCACTCACCTAAATTACACAAATATTCTTGATGTACCTGTCTTCCTCCTGGCAATTGCTACTGGAAATGACTTGGCACTCTCCAAAAATTGCATTATGCCATCATGTAACATGTTCCCAATCCTCAAGTCAATACTATTACAGATTTGATCAGCTTTGAGAGAAATATAATGGAATATGAGTTCCCATATGGCATAAACATTATTTTTTAATTTAAGGCATTTGGTAATATTCATACAGATTATGTTACAGTCCAATCATTTGCCATTTATTTATAACATATACACAGTTTAATTTTAGGAAGATGACATTTTGAATAGATCTGAAACAACCAAAAACTGTTCATTTTTAAATAACATATATTTGTATAACATCTGTATTATCATTTGTAACAAAATACACATTTAGGCCTCCAAGTCAAACGCCAATAATAGCACACATAATGTTGTGATTAGGACAACTTCCAGAATATGCCCTGTGACATGCAAGTTTCATGTTTGAGGAACTGGTATATTACAGTTTATCAGTGGTTCTAAGGACTCATGGAGTCACAAAAAATATTAAACTAGATCAAATTATTCCAAATCAGTCCAACATATATGTGGGTAATTCATGAAGTTCACATCATTAAGGAAATTGTAAAAAAATTCATAAACATTAAACTGAATTTATTTCATTACCACGGGAATCACAGAAATATCAAAGCCATACTAAATCTGTCCAATATATAAGGATAAATCACGAAATCCATGTCATTAATTTTGAAAAAATATGAAACTAAATTTTCCTGCATTTTATTACTTCATAGATTGTTAATCTCCACTCATTTTGATTTGTTAAAAAGCGTCATTGATAATTTGTCCCTAAATATACAGCATAGCCTCCATGAATATTTATATTAGTATATATT
>NW_013667190.1:49182-55710 GCF_000517525.1 Limulus polyphemus
AGAAACGTGGCGTGACACTAGTCATGTGACTTCGCTGACGCAACAATATATATTTTCCTTAGCCACATTCTGTTTCCTACCAGAGTATGCACGATGACGACCAAATTGCAGATTTACAACAGAATCAAAAGCAAAAATAGCCATATATTTGGGCTCGAATAGGTTAAATTAGCTAATGTCTGTTTACTATAAATTAAAATAAAGCTATATCTTGATTTTTTTAGCTACTCTCTCAGTTTTACGCTGTAACATTGCATACTAAGACTGATATTATTGCATCAATATTGTTACATCTCCGTTTGTTAATTAACTTTCCCGTAACTTCGTTCCAACGAAACTTTAACGACACAAGTCTTTACTTAATAAAACTGGTTTATTCTTTCCAAATATAACTCTGCGATACACTTAATCTCAATACTCGCGCTAAAACAACACTGTAACGAACGAACGTTAATTTCAACAATACCGTGTGACTGCAGTTCAGTTACTCACTATCTCTACACATTACCTCCCCGCGTCACGTTTTCCCCTCTTATATATACCAGCCTACCCTACTAGTAATTACTAGAGCATTCCTGAAAGAACAAGATAGTTCTAGAAACTAGAGGGCGCCACAGTGGTCATGTGACTCGCTGACGCAACAATATGATAACACTTGTACACGTCATCTGTTGTTGGTCTCGAGACTACTCTTTAGAAGGTCTCGGTCTCGATGTTTTACAGGTTTCGAAAATGACGCCGGCTAAATTTAAAAGTTTTAACAGTATTAGACCAGTCATCTACTCAGGATTATTAAGCGCTAAATATCGATTACGCAGCAGTTCGTACGAGCATGGTGTAGCATCAAAGATGATTTACTAGTAAAACCCCCTTGGTAATTGGTACTATACCTTTGTAATGATGTTTGTAGCGCCTCCCTTATTTTTGTTGACGTCACCAACCGCCATATTGCCTGTACGCCAATTCGCCGTTATAATACCCGCTATTCAAAACTAATTGCTACTATATATTGTATTACGCGTAGGTTTACTACAGGTTTTGATAAAAGTTTAGATGAACTACCTTTATACTCCAGATGTATACATATTTGTTTTATTATTACTACTAACGTTTCGCTTTTACAGCTTCTTCAGGGTTAATACATATGAACTGTTTGATATTGAAGTATACGTTAATTTATAAAATTAAAACCATTACTACATGTTTGTATGAACTTCAACTGGTGTACGCGTTTACGTCAAACGTTAGCGATTATCCCTGATATTCAACATGTCTAGTAGATCTGCTGTGATCCTGTTTGGCTTCAAAGATCATAAAGAATTTACTGACACCAATACTGGTTTTAGTTTTGTTTGCTGACCTTTCTGATTATTTTTCATTCATTCATTATTTTATTATATTTTTTCATAGGAGGAGACGATAAAACAAAGACTGTGGGGTAAAGGTATAAAAGATTTGCGGTTAAGATGTTAATAAAGTTTGCTTGATGCATGTGATTTTTATTCTTCTTGCTTTATTTTTATTGTGTAAATTATTACAAGGTCTTGGTCTCGACGGTCGACCCCTAAGGTCTCTGTATTGGATATTGAGGTCTCGACTAAAACACTGGTACACCTACATGCATTTACATAAAATAAAACCATTATCTCTCTAGCTATGGATAATTCTCCGAGTCAGAAATAGTTCAGAGTGAAGCTGAAGAAAATATGGAGAAAGTTTGAATGAAAAAGTTGACATCATCTCTCCCCGAGCACATGAGTTAGCCACTTCACATCTGGACATCCAATAAACAAATATTTGAAGGGAAGATCCTCCAGTTATTTTTAAATATCTAAACAACCGAGTTTATTAGATGTATGGATTACCTATCCTATTTCCTTGAAATATCATGCTATTAAATACACGCGCCATCTGTTGATGAATACCAGTAATTTTGTACAATTATTATCGCTGAAGAGTAGGACAATGTTTCAGAACTAGACGTATAAACTATAATTTATTAGTAAACTGTTTTCACTTTTAAGTATTAACATATGTTTCTTCGTTAACTTATAACAAATATGAGGGTAAAGTACACAAAAGAGAAAAGATTGTTTTGAAGTGCAGCCTTTCCGAGGATGGGGTCGAGGTGGACCAGACAGAATAGTGGAGGGGTTTTGCCTTCAAAACATGCACACCACAAGTGTGTTGGATTTTTTTATTACTATTATTTCTATTAATGTGCAATAAATAATTAGATTTGAGAATAGAATAAAAATTATTGTCAGAAGTGGGATTCGAACCCACGCCCGGAAGACCGGACTGCGACCTGAACGCAGCGCCTTGGACCGCTCGGCCATCCTGACATACGAGTTGAAGTTACAATCATATTATATATAATAATTGTAATTTTAAAGGTAATATACCAACTAGTGCTGTTGGCGAATTTCGTATACTTAACAATGTTGTTCATTCCCTTTTGTTTTGGTGTGCACGCTGCCTTTGAAGTTTGACTCTGCAAGACTTAGTAGTTTACCATTATACTATTTTATCGAATTTGTAACGTTTATTACTGTAATCTAAAGTTTGAAATATGCTAATAATGATTGTAATCGCCACACCATATAATTCGACGTTAGACTTTAGCTCCCTTGATACAGTTTACAATATTTTTATGCCTGTTGTCATGGTTATTGGTAAAGGAAACTGTTCATTTACACTTTTTTGTGTTTTTTGGCACTAACTGTGAGTTAATAGTTCTGTGTACCTGAAAAATGAAAATAAGATACAAACTCCGGGCCTGGGTCGCAAAGAAATATATAATTCACATAGCCTCTTAAAATTAATGCAACAATTACCCTTTTATTTGTATCGAAATTAACATAATATTCCGCATATGCTATTCTTATGAAGATGTCGTCATATTTTAGGTAGTTTCTTTTACCAGGCAGTAAAAGTTGTATATGTGAGATGCATAAACATAATCAATATTAATGACAATTATATCATCATAATTAGCATGATAGCTAATTATTAAAATACGTTTATTAATTATTTGTTCAAAAAAACAGGTGATTGAGTAGGCATTCCTTTGTGAAGGTTTATGATGGCTTAGGGAAGACTTTTTACTGAAAGATTTGTAAGAAGCCAAATTCAAGTGTTTATTAATGTGTTCAAATAAAATGTACTTTATCCCGTCTTTAATGCTATTTTAAGATGGCCGAAACTCATGGGATATTATTGAGATTACGGCCAAAAATATCGATAACAGCGAGAGTACCCAACTAATGAAGCAATTCAATATAACCTTAAAAAATAACAACAGTATATTTAATTATCTGTACTCATAACAACGTTCATTTTTATGTATAATATACTTAACTAGCTTTCCATGATCAGAAGTTAATATTAATAGGTGTGTAAGAAAGAGGGTAACTGGCGCAATTAATTTATTATAGAATAAAAGTCTTGCCATCAGTACAGACAGTACTTAACTATAACAATATTTGGTAATATTAAAATTTGTATTATAATTTGTAAAGATCCTTCAAGAACTTTACTTTTTCAACAACTTATAACTGCCTTTTGTTTATCTTCAAAGAATACTTTTGCATTATTTTACGTATCTTCTCTTTAATACATTATTTTTCAAATCAACAACGACAATACATAATATTACTTCCTTACCATGTGTTATATTACCCTTATGAGATTTTGGATGAACCCAACAGTTGCCCAGTCATGAAGTACAGAGTTATGACGTTGAAGAAAACTAGTCCAATTATATTTTACGTTTACGTAATCGAACCACGCCTTCTTTTATTCTCATTGGTGTCTTTTGGGCGCGTTGTTGTTGGATTACAGACAAGGAAATAGTGATTCTGTGTGTCGGGTTATTTTTTTGCGCTATTATACAGTATGCCCATCCGCCCAAGTTAGCCCCACCTTCTTTTGAAATTTTACGCATGAAAGTTATTATGATCATTGGTAGTTTCTCCAATCAAATTCTGTATTTGAGACATCTACGAAAGTTTGCAGCCATAATCACCCGGTCGTGTTCCCACGCGTGTATTCTCATCAAGCCTCAAAGTGTGAGGTGGCGCCCAACTACACGAGCTAGTTCACTGGTGGGTAAGTTGTTCTTATAGCCAAATGATCACAATAATCAAAAATTAAAAGAGTAAATTAAAATCTTTGGTTGGGTTCATTATCGAAACTTTTGATCATCGTACAGAAAAATTAAACAACTATATCAAACAATATTTGCTATTAAAGCAGATGTTATATAATTATTATAAAGAATCTGACTGGTTATCTCTAATATGCTTAAAAAACGGAACCTTTTCTACTACTCGTTCAGGAAGGATTAGCAGAAAACATTGAGTACAAAACGTCTATTTCAAGTTAAATGTTATTGAATTTTCCTTGAAATAGGCTTTGAATGTCGTAACACGTCTATCAAACCAAGATATTTAATAACTGATGATTATAAATATTATTGTTATTATTTAGCCGAATTATTCTTCTCGGCGTATGGACTTATAATTTATATTTAATGATTATTTATAATGTTTGAATATATATATATATATATATATCATTTTAAACTTAATCAAAATACAGTCGATTCTGTATTTATATGTGTAAATTAAAATATCAGAAACCCGGTGTATCTTTATAGACACACATACAAACCCTGCGTACTTGTGACGCTTCTCAGCATCACGAATTTATGTATAGGAAGTATGGCTACAGTTGAGCATATAATGTTTCTAAAGAAGGCACAGATCAAAGAGAAAACTGGGTATTGGATACTCGATATGTAAATGTACTGGAGTAAACACACGAATATTTTTCTCAAAATAAACTTAGGAATTATCTTTTTTATGTGTATGTAAGGATATATATTAGGTTTAGAAAATATGTATTTAATCTGTTTTCTCGTATGTATGTATATATATATGCTGGATTGATTTTCAAGTAAAGTCCTTTCACTAAATATATTAAAATATTTGAATATGGCTCCAAAGAATAACCAAGTTAACACATTCGTAATTGTATTTCCGTATGTTGTAACTTATGCGATGAATCTGAATGCATAACACTTCAAACTATGTCTGGAAATATATTGTATATCACTTCTGCAGGATGTGAGGACCTATTTATAGCATTTGTGTCCTCCCTTCGACTTGGTAACTCATATACAGACACATCAATAAACATTTTACACAAGTGTATTTCGTATAGTTTATAATAATCTGACTTGATAGTTTTACAGTTAGTATAACACGCTAACCAGCTTTATATCTAAAATATAAATCAATCAGTTGTTCTTCGTACTTAAGAAACGGTGCTTTCATGTTTATCGCAAGCTAGACTCTCTAAATATATTCTCGTAAAGTCAGAGTGTGATTGTAGCAATATCAAGAGTAGCGGAAACTCTCGGCACATTGGCAGACTTATTTTTCCCGAGCCACCCTTATTTAGCTAGTTGCGTTTTATCTTGAAATGTTGCATACTACTGAACAAATCTTCGATCAGCCAGAATAGTTCCACCCAATTTGGCAGCATGCCAAATACTGGCAAGCGCTGTCAATAGTGATTTTTTTTTTATCATACTAGCTGTATATAATGTGCGTGCATAATCCTGATCTTGTCGATCTTAACCTTAGCGTACTTAACATACGTTCAGATATTGTACTTCAAAGACTGATATGGCGTTTCTCCCGTTGTTCTTTGAAAAATACTTTAAACATCCCGCAATATCTCTTAAACTGTGAGGATGAAAGAGTCAATTTAATTAAAATACAGTAAAACAGTGTCGTTGGTTGTTGTTCCTTTTTCAGCTTTTTTCATAATATCCAACAATTCCAAAGTTGTTTAATAGTGTTGTTACGTCTCTGTTCGTTTGTTAACTTCCCGCAGAAATTCTTCCCGAGAAACTTCAGCGATACAAGTCCTTTCTGAAATAGAACTAGTTTATTTTTTCTCAATACAACTTTGCAATACACTTAATTTCCACACTTAAACACACGCTACAATTCTCAACGAACGATTCACGCACTTTACTAACTACCGCGCTTGACTCAATTGTCCGTCTATATCTCCAATCTCTCTCTCTGCTATTCTATCTCGATTTATTGTCTGGCGCACTTATATACAAGAATAGAGGATGCCTAGCAAATACTGGATAATTTGTGATGTTTCCCGATCTTTCTAGAACTCATTACGTATTACCAGCGTCACGTGGCTTCCGCTATCATAACACTGCCCCTTCCTTAATATTGTTCGTCCCGAACAATAGCCACTTACATTAAACCAATAGACAATTAACAATAACTTAATTAAATGGACAGAATTTACAGACACAAAATTAAAATTCAACAAAGTCTCTTAATTTCACGGGACTTATCTTCTTCCATACTGGTTTCCGTCTCGTTGGCTTCTGCTTCACGTGGGGTTCATCTGCTCCATCAGGAAATATCCTATTATCGGTAATGGTCACATCAGTGGTAGTAACTTCATGAAGGGCTTCACTGTTTCCCTTTT
>NW_013667190.1:56619-58689 GCF_000517525.1 Limulus polyphemus
TTCCAACAACTGCTGTAATCTCTCTTCTTGTTTATTTTCTTTTTTTTCCAACAACTGCTGTAATCTCTTTTCTTGTTTATCTTTTCATTATTTTTGTTTCTTTTGCTGTTCTTGTATTGCTGCCATCAAATCTGCTAAGCTGTAGTTTGATTTGCCACCTCTCGTTTCCATCTTCTTTTTTTTTCTATCCCGCTTTTGACACCAATTTGTCTCTGTTCGTTTGTTAATTTCCCGCAGAAATTCTTTCCGAGAAACTTCAGTGATACAAGTCCTTTCTTAAATAGAACTAGTTTATTCTTTCTCAATACAACTTTGCAATACACTTAAACACACGCTATAATTCTCAACGAATGATTCACGCACTTTACTTACTACTGCGTTTGATTCAATTGTCCATCTGTATCTTCAATCTGTCTCTGTCTGCTATTCTATCTCGATTCATTGTCTGGCGCACTTATATACAAGAATAGAGGGTGCCTAGCAAATACTGGATTATTCGTGATGTTCCTCGATCTTTCTAGAACTCATTATGTGTTACTAGAGTCACGTGACTTCCGCTATCGTAACAGTGTTTTTAAGATATCAGGTAAAACTGACGACGATTTCCGGGCTAAGGCGTTATATGGCATAATAATAGTATATAAAATACTTGTGTTTGACTTTGCCCCTCTCCATGTTTCAGCAGTAAGCTTTAGTGCGTATAACACTAAAAACTTGAGGTTTTGGATATCTGCAATGGGCATAGCACAGATGGCCCGCTAAGCAGCTTTGCCTTAAAAACAGTTTCAATTATTATTATCATATATATATAGAGAGAGTTGTTTGTCTGTGTCTCTGTTTCACAAGTTGGCTGAACTAGTTTTGATTGTATTTGGTAAAGGAACTCACGTGAAGCTTCCAAAGATCAAGATTTAAGTGGGTAGGTAATCGGAGAAACGGTTCGAATTTAGAAGCTAACTGAGTCAAGAGGTCGATAGCAAAACATGCGAAGCCGACGCCAAACGAAAGTGACGTTTGGAGCCGCGCGTAGCATGAATGGCTTTTTTCTAAGACTTGATATAGGAGAAGGGAGGAGCTCACATTATGGCGTTACTCTTTTAAGCCCAGTATTGCTGTTATACACTTACACATATACAAAAAATTATGATGAAACCAAAATTCAGAATAATTCCTCCATTACCTGTCCTCATTATCATCCTTAAGTAATAATAGAAAGTGTCTGTCCTTTGTTGCTGGCGAGTTTGATATCGGCGTCGGGATTTTGTCTGATAGATGGAATATCCCCTGCATGTTTGGTAATATATCGACACAGAATTATCCATTAGGACAACGAGGATTGGTAATGGAAGAATAATATTGAATTTTGGTCTCATTATAGTGTTGTTTTTATTTTGTATTAAGTTCATTATTGTTTTATAGTGCTGATTTTAATCGCCTATGGATAATTAATGTATTTAATAGTATTAGATTTACTTAATTATATATATTAGGTCGTCAAGAAATTAATGTCGCTTTTCTTTAGATGGAAAAACCCGAACAACCTATTTATCAAAACAATGAAATGGTCTTCATTCTTATCGATGATGCTTTTCCATCTTACAATCAGGTTGTTAATGCCCTGATTAAAGAAATCACTTGGCTTTGAAGCAAAAAACATGTCTATGTCCTCTTTAACATCTTCCACATTTGCATTAAGATGATTTTGCAGCTAACGAAAAATATGGTAATCTGATGGTGCCATATCTGGAGAATATGGTGGGTGGGGGAGAACTTCCCAACTCTATAATTTTGTGTTGCGTCGACCGTGCCACATATGGATGTGCATTGTCGTGGAGAAGAACACCTTTCCGATTTACGTGTGAAGGGCGTTTCTGATGAAGGACTTGATTTAAACGTTCCAGTTGCTGACTATAGATCTATGCATTGACAGTACGCTGTGAATTCAGGAGTTGGAAATGACTTACTCCTTTGATGTCCCACCAAAATGCAAAGCATCACTTTCTGCAGATGGAGTCTAGGTTTTGGGGTCGGAAGTGGTTTTTTGTCCAGGACTGAGCCATTGTTTTTGGC
>NW_013667190.1:59322-62513 GCF_000517525.1 Limulus polyphemus
TGACACTTACGAACTTTCGAACCATTTCCATAAAATTTTTTGATATTCTTTGTGACTACAGAGACGTCATTTCCCTTCTTGTATTCAAACAGCATTACATGTCGAATGTGTGTCTCGTAGTGTGCCATCACTATAAAAGATTAGAGTATACTAAACTTTATACATTATATAGGCTATAATAACGTGACGTTTAGGCGATTCGTTTAACAATTATAGAGATGTACGTTTTTTGGGGATGGTTAATGAAAGTGTTTCAAACGCGACATTAATTTCTTGACGACCTAATATAATTAAGCTGTTTAATTTCGCTTATTAAAAGACGCTATTGTAAGGACGCGCTGCGCTGCACATAAAATCTACACGAATTATTATAATATTTGTTGTCATTCATTTTGCAACTAATTTTTTAGTAGGTGATTGTCAAGAATATAACACGTACTTGTCCGAAATTACTTCTATAACTAGTGCTTGACTCAACATCTCTTTCAGATACTGTGATGGTCGATATTCTAAAAAAATAATAGTATTATAGTTCGCTTTAACGGTTTTGTAAAAATTCACATCCAAAATGCTAGACCAAAGAGGGTTAGGATGGAAATTTTCTGCTGCGGCCATTTTCTATGATATGCCATGTTTTTTGTTGTTTTTTTCAGGTTCTCATCCTATCAGAATTAATTTACCAACTGTGAACCAACACAACATCTCATATTGAGGCTGGTAACCGAGGAAACATTTCCTTTTTCATAGAAGTTTAGCGGCTGTATATTCTATGTGAACAGATTATGAATTTTGTTGATGTAGGGTTATTGGGATTCATACTCTTTTCGCAGAACAACGTAGGGAAACTTTCAGATTTTTACATGCTCACAAACAGTATACGTTTCTGTTACCACATATTATGTGCCTTGCAAAAATTTTATATCTACAAAGTGTACATCAAGTCATGAAACTATCACAGGGGCTCTTAATGTAGAGGATCTGTTCATGTTGTTGTAGCGAAGGTATTTTGTTGACAGGTTCTTTTACACTATATGGTGCAAAATAATTTAGAGTCTAATCCACGTAACGATAATAAATTACTTTATTTCCCCCCTTAATGTTTCTACAAACTTGAACACTAATACTACCGGAACTTTGTTACAGGCCTACATTATAATTGATGTTAACTAACGTAAAACCAATGAACTTATTTGTGTAAAGGAACCGTGATAGCCAACAGTAACTGGTTCATTCTCTATCTTGCAAGTAACTCTATCCACTATATCATTGACTATCTTTCTAATTGAACGAATAGTCGTGTTTATAATATCATGTTTGAATGTGCTGGACCAATTCTTACAATCTTCTAGGCGGCCTATTTAATGTCATAATTTATGATCCGTAGCTCCTTCTAGCTTATAATACTGCTCACTTCCTGGATTGTGCAGTTTTATGAATAACCCTAATACAAAAACTAAGACAGTACACAAAATTGTACACTTACCAAGTCTTTTTGGTGGTTTTGTTTTCAAGAGCCTATGGTATTTGGATGAGATGACGTTTTGTCACTTGTTGCCACTGGCTACCCTGTTGCTGGGGGAGTTCTTTCTGGATAAGCCACCAGGTGAATCCACTAATAGTTCCAACCTTGATGATCCTCGCCAGGAACTGTTGGCTGCTCTGCTAGTTGGGGTTCTGCTAACAAATTGTTTTCTGGAGTTACCCTGTTGGTTAATCTCTCACTGATACTTCCAAAGACATTCACAATGGATGACCTTTGGCTTGGATCGCTTCTCTTCCGAACACCAACTTAACTTTGGAGTCTGTTCTATCTTTCATGACAAGATCTGTTCAGCCATACCATGCCACTTTGATGAAATTTAGTTTTATCAGCTTACAGCATATTTACTTTTCATTTTATCACAAGCCAACTTAAGTATTTCCTGGGTAAAGCCATGTATCGCATCTTCATTCTTCACATTCAGGAGAGCTCTTTCAACTACCAACCCTGCATGACATGCTGGAGAAGCATTGCTATTAACTCCTGATATGACTCTATCACTTCTTTGTGGTATAATGACCCCTATCCCTGTTCCCACTGGACATTCAACCTCTGGTCATAGACTATGAAGCTATCTGAATCTAGCCTGGCCTCACATTTATGACTTTGCATGAAGTCAATTACAAAACCCACCGTATCTCAATGTCAGTTACCCACACAGAGCAGCTTCCTACAGTAAGGGGTAACTTCCAACTTCGCTTTTGCTGGAACCTTATGTCCACCCACTGCCTCCATCAATTCATCTTTTGTCTTCATCTCTGGAGGCAATTTCATTAACAGTCAGAATAAAAAACTGTAGCTGTGAGTCTAGTGTCAATCAGCATATTGCAAGGTTTTCCCATCAATAAGTCCCATGGACTCGTGTGATTTTCCTCAAAAAATTAATTTGTTTCTTATTTGTGGTAGCTGTAATATTTCCAGCTGAAAATCATCTCATAAATCCAACTAATCTCTGTTTTATTGATGTATTATTAGCTCTGTGATGTTTTTTTTTTATCTGATTGGGCTCTGTCTATTTGGCTTGATAACAGCTATTAATTTCTTACATCTCAGCTGTAATAGTCAGGTTTCCCATAGTTATAACAGTTACCTCATTCCATGTAAGCCTTTACCTGTAGTTCTTAGCAATATGTTTCTTCAAGTTACGCTTGAAATATCTATTATATTTTATATTCATTTCCTCTGTTTAACTAGCTGTCATATTAATTAATTCACCACAGGTTTTCTCAAGCCAGTCCAATTAAAATAAAGTCCTTAACTTGCTGTATTTTGGTTGATAGTGTCCATAGAAAAAATTATTTGTTTTGCGATGGTTCCTGGTCTAACCCAGCTATTGTCCCAGTTCATTTTCTGGTTTGAATGTAGTTGGACGTACAATCAAGAATGGTTATGTTGTTTATGAAAATGATTCTAAATTTTGTGCCAAATTATAATACAGTGGTTATATGTATGTATTGTTCAACAGTGGGAAGGTGTCAGACCATGTTAGTTATCCTCATCTTTATGGTCAGTCGACACCACTTGCATAACACTTGGTAGTCTCCCCCCCTACAACATTGTTCCAATCGAAACGTTATTGGTCTACAGCATTTTTTACTGACACTATCCACCCTTTAATTAGTTTTCCTTTGCTGAAATGCCTCCCTCATTT
>NW_013667190.1:63441-67096 GCF_000517525.1 Limulus polyphemus
CAGTCTTACACTGCTAAATTAGGGACAGCTAGCACAGATAGCCCTCGTGTAGCTTTGCGTAAAATTAAAAAAAAACAAAACAAACTCATCTCCTCTAATAATCCGATGAAGAAATGTTTCTTTCTCTTGTCTGGTTATCAATGAATTGCAAATTGTTATGCGCTGACAGTTTGTGTGGAATCACACTCTTTGTATGTTGACCTTCTCGATCTGTTTAAGATCTTCTTGAACGCTAGGCCAAGAGGAAATATGTTTTATGACAATTGTTGGATGATTTGACGGGGGTCTGACTCAACCTCTGACCTCAGAAGATCATTGTACAACTGAACTGGTCTCCCTGAACGAGGGCAATCTGAGAGATCAAAATGACTTAAGTTTTGAATCACCGCTGGCATTTGCGGACACTCAAAGCATCTTTATAAACACCACAGTCTCGTTAGGAATGTGGTCACTCATTCTTTTCTGAGAAGTGGAAAACTATTTTTGTTAGCAGAAAATTGATGAACAATAAGGGTTCTTTTGCCTTCTAAATCAAATTCTCCTGAAAAGAAACAAAAGCACATAATTAGAAACGTTTGAATTTAAGGTAACAAAAACGACATTGTATTGCGGTACCCCTTATAGTACTGTAATGACATCTGACTTTTGACATTTATGTAAACACAAGTAGACATAAAGGTATAAACCAGTTACTAACCTGTTGTGTAGTTTAAATAAATCCAAAAGAATCAAGCCTATATTTATGGGTCTGGTAGCCAAATTAACTTTTATAAACTGTGGCTGTTTTACAATAACAAAAGAGGCAACATTTATGTACAAGTGTAATTCTTTGTCTGAGATGCCAGAATATTTATAAGATTTGAACATGGAATTACGAGCATATGACCATGAACACTAAAAAAAAATGCACAAAACATAGAATTACCCTTAAAAATGTTTAATTAATTAAATTAGCTTAGCAAACCCGCAATCAGAATTACTTTTTTGGCAATACAACAAAAGCCATGATTATATATATGAAATTAAACAAGAATATTTATATCACTGACTTGATTAATTACTCCATTGTTACTAACAAACATAGCGTCGTAGCTACAGTTGAGTATAGCGTTTACGTTAATGGCGTGGCAGTATAGAATAATTAAAATTTAGTAATATTACCAAACCAAAAAACAAAGTTCTCAGTTTATGTAATAATATTCTATTCACCACAAAGTCTAAATATATATATATGCAACCAGATGGTTAGAACGCTCGATTCGCAATATGCGGGTCGCGAGTTCGAATCCCTGTTCCACTAAAAATCTTTCCCTTTCAGCCGTGGGGGCGTTATAATGTGACGATCAATCCTACTATTTGTTGGTAAAAGAGTAGCTCAAGAGTTGGCGGTGGGTGGTGATTAATAGCTGCCGTCCTTCTAGTCTTTAACTGCTAAATTAGGGACGTCTGCGCAGATAGCTTTGCGCAAAATTAAAAAAATAAAAATAAATATATATATATGAACAGGATAATGTCTTACCACCAGTACTTCTAGAAACTTCGTGCAGAAACTAAATGTACTTAAATTACTATGTGGTTTAATCCTGGGTGGTGGATTAAAGAAACAAAACAAGCGATAACATTGAATTATAAATCAACAAAACTAAAGTTATGAAACTGTCGTGATTTTGTGACACTAAGAATGTATTCAGGGTAGATTTTTCTTGATTTTAGTTTAAGTTTTAGAATAAAGTTACTAACTTTACCAATAAACTTTATTAAGAATAATATAATGGCACAGATGTACATTAATGGAAAAAAACCCTTTCACACGATAAACGACCAGACCTTTCCAGTACGATGAATAGTTGTAGGTAATAAATATCCATTCTTGTTGCAAATCAATGGTGAACTTATAAAAAAAAAACTCTACAAGCGTCCATTGTTTGTTTGATGTTAATAATTTAAAACGCCTTATCGATAAGGTCAAGTGTCTTATAAAAGTGATTATACACTTTCTTACGAGATGAAAAGTGATACATGCAGATTGGCAGTCATTACTGGAAAACAACTGTGTATGATATGATGCAGCCAACTACCAAATTTGTTAAAATATACCTTTTCTTCCATTAGTCTTTCTTTAAAGGGGGGTATTATATTATTTTTTTTCGTCGATTTATTTTCACCTAAAGTGATTATAGCTTACTGAGCTTACGGTCGCCATTGACATCCCTTTCTCCCCTTCACACACTTTTTTCTTTTTTAAATCGTTCCAAAAAAGTGAATTTGAACAGTTCTAGAAACGAGTTGAAAATAATTTATAACTTCTGTTTTCCCCTGTTCTTCATGTTTTGAGAAATTTGACACTTCATTAAGTTTGGTTCCGTATGTGTGGTACACAAAGAAACCAATACTGATGGTTAGGTAAGTTAATTAAGTTATACGAATTAGGTACTCTCTTAGATTATCAAAATAAGAAAATACAGAAGCCAAGTGTTTCATATATAACTTCAAATACTTGACTTGGTTTATTCTTACGTAATTGTAACCAAACCTCTCTTTTTTCTTGTGGAAGTTTTAACATAACGGAGCGTATGATCAAAACCAATTGTACTGTATATTATGAAATACAATCAGCATACAACAAAGGAGAATTTCAGGAGTAGAAGGTGGAAAGGAGCCACATTGCATTTGAGATCGCTTAATTTTGATGTTTGCAATAAGAAGATTGCCCTATAACATGTATTGGTTTCGTTATCAAATCATGTAAGATATGTAGAACTTGGAAATGTGATCTTTGTTTCTATAGTGAGCCCACAGGAAGACCGTTATAAACTGAAAATGGGCACCTTGTTTTTACCTTAAGAATAAGAATGTGGTGATAAAAGCGAAGATGTGTTATTTTGCAGTATCTTATGTTAACAAGGATGACTACAACTATAAAATCATAGTAAAGTAATTTAGATTGCGTTGTAGTTTTTAATTAAAAGGACGCCATATAAATGCTATTGTAATTATTCTTTTGATAAATAGAATCTTGTTTGTTCTAAGAGCAAAATTTCACAATGGGCTATTTGCACCGCTGGACCTTTTGGGAGAATCACAAATGGAAGCATACGAAATCATTTTATTGGATTTTACTTTTAATTTAGGTTTAGGTTTAATTTAGGTCGTTTAGGTTGTTTATTAATTACAAAAATACTGAATATCATTACCTTTCTTGCCCATATACTTATTTAATATTTATTCAGTTATTTAATATTTTTGAAATAAATTTAAGAACTTGGAATACTGTTTAGAAGTGTTATCGATGAAGGCAAATAAACTTATTTAAGATTTCTTACTGGGCGTTGGAGTAAGGTAATCAAAAGCGAGTAACATAACATTTAAGCACTTGGAAATTGTGCATAATTTTGATGTTTGTTTGTTTGTTTTAATTATGCACAAAGCTACACAAGGGCTATCTGTGCTCTGCCCACCACGGGTATCGAAACTCGATTTCTAGCATTGTAAAGCCGCAGACATACCGCTGTGCCACTGGGGGGCTAATTTTGATGTGTTTTTTCTATAGATTTCTTTCTTTTGTGAGCATTTAAATCATATATAATACATCTTGCTACTTTCTCTGTCTTTTTTTTTTGTTATCATTATTATTTTAAGATTTTGACCTATATTA
>NW_013667190.1:67976-75828 GCF_000517525.1 Limulus polyphemus
TGATGTGTTTTTTCTATAGATTTCTTTCCTTTGTGAGCATTTAAATCATATATAATACATCTTGCTACTTTCTCTGTCTTTTTTTTATCATTATTATTTTAAGATTTTGACCTATATTAAAAATAGTGCTTGGAGAATTATTGTCCATTTTATTTTCTCTGTGTGTTTTAATAATTTGGTATTTTTTCGTGAATTACCATTTGTATTTCTGGAAAACCTTATGAAAATCATATATAATGTTTGCTTTCATCATTTTCTACTGGTAGTTCACTCCCCAACGGCTCCCTGCTGGCTCAGCGGCGCAAGTCTGAAAGCTTAAAATGTTAAAGATCGGGTTTCGATACCAGCGGTGAGCACAGCAAAGATAGTCCATTGCGTAGCTTTTTGCTTAACGACAAACAAACATTTCCTTAGTTAAACAAAATAAAAGGTGGTTAGGGCGCTTGACTCCCAATCTGAGGGTCGCGGGTTCGAATCCCCGTCCCACCAAACATGCTTGCCCTTTCAGCCGTGGTGGCGTTATAAATTGACGGTCAGTTCCACTGTTCGTTGGTATAAGAGTAGTCCAAGATTTGGCGGTGGGTGGTGATGACTAGCTGCCTTCCCTCTAGTCTTTCACTGCTAAATTAGGGACGGCTAGCGCAGATAGCCCTCGTGTAGCTTTGCGCGAAATTCAGAACAAACAAAACAAAACCGTTAGTCATAGACAAATTGCCAGAATGAATATCTGTCTTTACCGAATCCGTTTCTTATGTATATCCATTTCTTTTTATTTGTTGGAGTACCAAAACAAGCCTATGCTTAGTTCTTGTTTTTTCTTGTTTTTTTTTTTAATTTGGCGCAAAGTTACACGAGGGCTATTTGCGCTAGCCGTCCCTAATTTAGCAGTGTAAGACTAGAGGGAAGGCAGCTAGTCATTACCACCCACCGCCAACTTTTGGGCTACTCTTGCTTAGTTCTTAGAACATTATATCGGTTTTTCTTGTCGTTTAATTTTAGATTCAGAACAGAGAAACGCAGTTTTTGTTTAAATAGGCAGTTTACCAATTATCTAACAAACTAACCGAAATACCACACTAACTTAACGTATAAATCAATATACTTGTAAAACCAACAGAAATGAATTAGAAATTTGAAACTAAACCAAAACCAATTAAAGTTACGCCTTGGACTACCGAATCTATGAATTGAAACTTTTTATCTGTCAGTTATATAGTTAAAAATGCTGTATACAGATATTCGTTGCTCAATGACTTTTATCGACCAAAAGCAAGGTGCAAAGATGTGAAAAATGCTTCTTGATTGTTTTGCAATAAAAAAGAAAACAAAAATTGATTTAATCCTCCACACTTCTCTCACCAGACGGTTCAGTTAACTTTTACTCAAAACTTAATAAACACCTTGCTTTCTCTACTGATCAATATTAAGATCAGGTCGATTTTTCGGGAAGATCGTACTATAGGTAAAATGACAAGGGTAAGCTCAAACTAAGCTTTTGAAATTAACATGGTGAGCGTTTTTACACAATGGCCTGTTATACTTTATCACACTGTGTGGTCGAAACTACAAAAACACCATACAAACAAAGATAACTGTTAGATATTAAAAATATACAAATCAGTTAAAGTACAGAAGAATCGGAATAAAATAACCAACAATTCCATGAGTTTAGAAACGGTTACTGATAGAAGGAAACAATCAAATAATTACACATTTAAACAGAGATAAATTTAGAATACTAATATAATCTACTCATAATCCGTGAATACCACAAAAATCATGTCTGCTTGTAAAAGGAAATATCCATTATAGGCACTCTTGCTTTATATGGTATTCGGGTGAAAAGTTGAAAATATCCGTTTAGTGAGAGATTTTAATATTACAGCATTTATGGTTTTACATGATTTACAACAAATATATCTTGCTGGAACTCCTGGTATTGGAGGTATTATGTCTGTTAAGAATTTGGCACAAAGTTTTAAGGAGCTGTATATAAGTCAAGTATTGGGCAGTTATTATATAGGTTGAGCACAATAACTACAAACTATTCATTCTGATAAGAATACAGTTGTTATTGCTTCAAATGAAAATGTTCGTTCTGCTTTTTAATGATACCTTTTTGACTGAAATGGTTTGCATTTTTAAGTTAAAATCTTTTGCATATAAGTCTTCTTTCGGGGTGATGTGTATCAATAAGTAAAAAAAGTATACTTATTATAATTTTCATACCTATAACAGGACTGAAATTAGCCTCTTTTTACACCTACGCTATATTGTTTTCAAAATAATGCTGTGTGGTGATTAGTTAAGTTTATTGTTGCTGTTTTGTGCTGTAAAGAGATAAGCTTTTAACTCGCCAATTCTAACGTAATGACACTATGCCTACAGCGATAAACCTGAAGTCGGTATTGTATTATAATCGGTCTACCTCTGTGTTCAAGATAACGTACACTTGTTGTTGAAAGGAGTTGAGCACATGTATACAGTACATATATTTTTCCTCTTATGACTATTATCCTGTGTTTGTTAATAAATCTTAATAGTCTAGTTTCAACTACAGAATCATAGTATTTTTTATATTTTGCGAATAAAACGTATATATATATTCGATTATTAATATTTTAGCAAAGTTTTTCTAATAGTGTGAAGGCAGTATCTATAAAGTACTGTGCTTTCACAGCTTATGTTTTATGGTATGTTTGCATGTAGCGCGGTTTGGCCTTTGCATTATAAGCTCTGAGTGCGTTAGAAGAGTGACAGTCAGTCCCTTAGCGTGGATGTTGTGTGGTAAGGTGGTGCTGAGTAGCCGTCTCTCCTCCAGTCTGTAGTTCAGAATTAGGAACAGCGACAAGTATTCTTAATAATTTTTTTTTATAAATACGTTACAGTATATGCTTGCGCAATATGTTCGGAATAGTTTGAAACAAACAAGTGGTGACTTTGATATTTAACCAGTTGGAAAAATATATATAATTAAACAACAACAATAATAATAGAGGTCATTAGTCTTTATAAGCATGTCACTGAAACTGGCGAAGAAGTGTTTCAAACGGTGTAAAAAATATTAAATTGAGCTCGGGTGGAAGGACAGCAAAGGTTAGTCGTTTGGTTAAAGCTTTTTTGTTGTCTTGTCTATAGTTGATATCTGGTCATGTTAATGATGATGTTCTTAGAAGTAAGCACAAAAATTTCTTGCATAATTAATTTTCCTCATAGGTATAATTTCGTAATGTTGTTTTATATTAATGACGGATATTTGTTTCTATATAACCTTACACTGTTTTCAAAGCGTATCGTGCCGGTTTACCTGTATGTAGTTCTGTTCATCAAATAATTATTGGTGCTATAGTAAAGCTTTTGGATGAATATTATCAGATTCATACAGAACATATTCATTCTCTTGTTGCTCATGGATGTTGTTGTTTACAAGTTTTTGTAAAAACATCGTCATTTGTTTGTTTTTACATGGAACAATGAATGAATTAGAAAACAATCTGAGAACAAGAGTTCCACCTTACTGCTGTTACTTAAGTTTTGTTTTTCAAAATTTTTAACACTTTTAAATATCTAAATTTGAATATACTAGTTTTATAGTTTCCAACATGTAAATTTTCGTCTGTTTTTGTTTACCATAACCTTTTTTTGGTAAACGCACAAAGCAAATCCGTGCTCATACATAGAGCGTAAGTTATAGCAACAAAAAGAAAGCCATGGTTTGGATCATTAAGGTGAACGTGAAATATGGGATGAAAGAGTCTTGTATGTGTGTGTACAGAGTTTGAAAATGTTATATTAAAACTATTTTAAAGCCTCGCCACGTCGTTACAGCCCATGTCGCCACGTCCGGTGATGTTCCATCTGATGTGTCTTGCATAGTAGTTTCCATTGCAAAAGGTTCCGTTGTAAGGCTGCCATGTAAGAAACATGTCACTATTACGTGCGTGCTTTTTATTAACTATCTAATTTACATCTAACAGTACATATATCTACAGGCGCTGTGTTTGGCAATTTTATTGGTATGTCTTCGTATGGAATAGCATGAATAACCGTCTCATTATCCAGTTACTTGTAGTATGCGAAGCTTAATTCGTATGTCATGGAAGCAACTTATGTACACGTGATTTTTGTCGCTTTTCCAGATAAAGATCCTTCTTGATTACGTTGCGTACTGTTGCCTGAAGCACGTGGATGGTTTTGTCATTGGCCCTTTTGTTCGTGGGTTCTTACGTGTTACAAGACGCCGTAATTTGTTTGCCACGCATGAGGTACGACTTATTGCAGGTGTCTTTCTGGATGGACCTGTTGTCCAAATTGATCCATATTCCTTTGTTTTCCAATGCCATTAAGTACTTGGGATATCCTTGTCTTGGAAATAATAAATCCCCGATATAAGTACATCTTAATGATCTGATTGTATGGTTATTTTACTTTAGGAAGGGCTATTATGTACCCTTTCCAAAAGCGATAGGTTTTCAGTGGCATCAAACTAACTACAAATACACTAAAACAATATTTAAATGTTGTTCTGATACATTTGTTCCACCGAGACTTTATATTAGCTGTGATTATCACGTGTTTTGCTGGTTTTTGTATTCAAAATCGTCATAATATAACATACTCAGCCCACTGTATAAGTAATACAGCTTCACAAGGGCTTTTTAATTATATGTATGATATTTCCGGCAGGGATTTGATAACAGAGATGCCAATTGTGGACGGGCAATTTATTCTCCCCCTTCCAGAAAAAAAGAAAAGAAAAAAAGAGTTGAATAAACTGACAGTAAAGTATCAGTTTTACCTCTTTATGTCAAGAAACATGTTATTGTATTTTCATTTTAGAAAAATCCAAAAACTTACGTAACCCCTCCTCTCAAATAAAATTTCAAGTGGCATTGCTGTTTGCTAATATATATATATATATATATTTTTTTTTTTCAAGAAAAAACAATATGAGAGATTTCAACCTCTCCTCGTATGATAACCCCTCCAACCCAGGCACCATTCTAGTAACCTTTCTCTGAACCCTTTCCATCAATTCAATGTCCTTCCTAAGGTAAGGAACCCAAGACTGAACACAATACTCCAAATGTGGCCTAACCAGTGACCCATACGATGAAATTATAATTTCTTTAGACTTGTATTCAATATTTCTGTAGATACAACCTAAAATCCTATTTGCCCTACCACTAGTAATAGCACACTGCTTGGATGGCTTAAGAGACTGATCAACCATTACTTTAAGATCCCTTTCTTTCATGACACTATTAAAGTTATTCCCATCCAAATTATATTTATAGTTCAAATTATGACAACCCATATGCATTTTTTTTTGCATTTATTATAATTAAAACTCATCTACTATTTATTTGTCCAACTTGCTAAATAATCTCAATCCTTTTGTAAATCAGCAGCATCCTTTTTACAGATAGCAACACCCAAGACCTTAATATCATCTGCAAATTTAAGTAATATATTGACTATTCTTCCATCTATGCCATTGATGTAAATCAAAAAGAGCAAAGGTCCTAAGACTGAGCCCTGGGGTGCCCCACTTGTAACATTATCCAGTTTGATTGAACTCCATTTGTAACAACCTTCTGCTTTCTTACATCTAGCCACCCTTCTATCCAGTTTGCTAACTTATCCCCCACACTTATAGATAATTTTTTTACAAGCCTTTTATGTGGCACCTTGTCAAATGTTTTCTGGAAATCCAGATACACCAAATCTATACCCTTACCCTTATCTACATAAGCAGTAACCTTTTCAAAGAATGTCAAAAGATTAGTAAGGCAAAGTTTTCCATTGGTGAAACCATGTTGACTATTCAATAAAATTATGAATTTTGCTAAATGGCTTTGCCAAATACTTTTTATCGAACTTTCCAAAACTTTTCACACAACTGAAGTAAGACTAATGGGTCTATAATTACTGGGACAATATTTATCACCTACCTTAAAAAGAGGAGTGACACTGGCTAACTTCCAGTCCTTAACCTTAATTCTTCAAAATCATCGGGGAAATATTATCTGGCCAAGGAGACTTATCATTATTTAAACTTCCCAATTTTTTATTAACCAGCTCAGAATTAATGCAGTCATCTTGTCAGATCTTGTTTCCATCTATGGACTTTTCAAAATGTGGTATACTGCTTAGATATTTGTTACTAAAAACTGAAGAAAAAGCAATAGCTAATAACCCAGCCATCTTATAATCATGAGATACAAGCCTTCCTTTATCATCCCTCAAGGGTCCTACCCCATCCTAACATTTTGTTTCCCTTTAATGTATTTAAAATCCTTACTGTTAATTTTAACACTTTCAGCTTACATTTTCTCATACATCCTTTGTGATGTCCCAATTTCCTGTTTCACCAACTTTATTGATTTTCTATAATCTTCTAAATCTTTGTCATACCAGTCAATATATATTTCTTAAACTTTTGATGCTTTTCTTTAATTTTATATCTTATACTCTTTGTAAGCCAACCTGGTGTTTTTTACTTGCAGCTACCCTTTTCTTTCTATAAGGAATATGTTTACCTTCATTTTATTTAAAAATTTATCTTTAAAAATCTTCCATATCTGATTATTATCTCCAAATAACTCAGCTGCCCAATTCACAACAGATAATTCTTGTCGCATCCCTTGAAAATTTGATTTTTGAAACTTTTAACCAAAATATGAATATTCCTTATCTCCATATGCAGAAAAACATCGAACTTAATAGAGCAATGATCACTTGCACCCAGATGTTCCCCAATTTCCACCCTCTCGATCATTTTTATATTTGAAGTTAACAATAAGTCTAAAATAGCATTGTTTCTAGTTTGTTCCTTGACTAATTGGTGAAGAAAGCCATCCTGAACAGTTTCCAAAAAACTTTTACCCTCACGGTTTGACTCAAGCATTTCCCAGTCTATATGCTTGTAATTAAAATAACCCATAATTATGACTTCATTAACAGTTGAAATCTTAATCTCATTGTAAAGTTTCTTTCTAATTTCATCAGTATCATTTGGTGGTCTGTAACAAATTCTCACTGAAAGTCTTTTCCCTTTATATCCGCTAATAGAAGCCCATTCTCCTTGCTATTATTATCTTTGATATTCTCAAATTCAACAGGATGTTATTCACATTTCACATATAAAGTACTCTCTTTAGTACTCTATCCCTATTAAATAGCCTGTAACCCTGTATTTCAATGAATTTTCTGTCATCAAGATCATCTACATTTAACCATGTTTCAATTATTCCCATTATATTAAATTTTTCCACTGTTACCAGTGCTCTAAAGTCATCTGTTTTATTTCTTATAATTCTAGTATTACAATAGTAACAATTAAGCCTACATTTATAACTACTTATATACTCATTTCCTATGCTAAACTTTTCGTTGCCTCTTATTCTTTTTGCATTTAGTTTATCCTGGCTCTCATCACTGCCTAGTCCTAGTTTAAAACTTCCTTTTCAGTTGAGTTAATATCCCTAGCAAACAAGCCAGCCCCTATCTTATGTAAATGTGAACCATCCATTGCCAAAAGCTCCTTTCTTCCATTGAACTGATCCCAAAGTCCAAACAGTCAATCTCCTTATCCTTACATATAAATCTAAGTCTAGCATTTAGTCTTACTGACTACTTATGACTTCATCCTCACAATTAATTCTGGGCAGTATCCCTGATTAAATTAAGTTACGATCTTTTTCTTTAAATGCCTTTATCAGCCCCGTCTTGTGTATTAACGCTAGGTGCCAGTAATTCTCAGTTGAGTTGAGTGGTTGGGGTAGGCTATGAATAAATAAATAAAAACAAAACAAACCCATAAATGATCCTTCCTCGACCTGAAAATATT
>NW_013667190.1:75838-77384 GCF_000517525.1 Limulus polyphemus
TATATATATATATATATATATATATATATATACTAATGCTTTCAAATTTATCTTTCACTCCAATAGAGATTGTTTGAGGCTTCAAGTATTATGAGCTTGAGAATCTGTCAACGCAAATGTATGTGGTCGGCATGTGCTATTTGTTAAAACTATTCCTGTACATAAATTCTATTTAAGTGATTGTACTTATGTTTATATATTTTCTAGAAATCCTCGTTGATGGTAAACTTTCTGGAAATACTTTCAGAAAATTGTTGATATTGCATAAGTAAAGGTAATCCAAAGATACAATTGCAACCCCCTCTTGGAGCATGATAGTTCATGGATTAGTATATTGGAGCATGATAGTTCATGGATTAGTATACATCCGTTCGTAGAATTCTGGGAGATATTTTCAAATTTCCCCAAGATATTTTTTCTTTGTTTCTGGAAGTATTTTGAGAATTAAATATAAAATGCTAACCATTTTACAGTGCTTTAATTAATAAGTATACAATTCAAAATCCAGGGTTAGATTCCCCACGGTGGACAAACCGCAGTTAGTCCATCGTGTAGCTTTGTGTTTAAACAAACAATAAGTATACATTGATGCAAAAAAAACCAGTATTTACTAAACATCGCAGATGCATTATCTGTCTCAGAATGTGAAAGAAACCTTAGCAGCTGTATATAGCAGGCTTGTAGAATTCTGATGAAAACAAACAGCATCTGCTTTTATCGGTATTATAATTATATACCATATGTAGATTACTTTGAAACTTTTTCAATGTACAGCGAGTTTTGGTGGATTTATGAATGTATAGTGCATTGCTACCTATTAAATAGTTTTTAAACACAAACAACAGAAGGTTATAATCTTCTGAAGAAAAAAATATGTGCACCGTAGAGGAATTAATGAGAAACATATTCTTTAATTTCCATTATTTTCTGTTTGGTACACATTTTTTCTATTTAAAAACGTGGAATATTTGTATAATGTGCTGAGCTAATCTATTATCGAGAAGTTATAAATGAATATAAGAATTCACAATCCAAAACTTGAAATAACGATTATATTGCACAATTTTGTACCTTTCTTGCATGCTAAAAAATAAGCAATAAAACAAGCAAATGTATTTACTGTAGTCCCACCTATTAGGTCGTCAAGAAATTAATGTCGCGTTTTGGAACACTTCTCATTAATCACCCCCCAAAAAACGTACATCACGTATAATAGTTAAACGAACCGCCTAAACGTCACGTTAGTATAGTCTATATAATGTGTAAAGTTTAGTATAATCTAGTCCTTTATAGTGATGGCACACGACGAGACACACATTCAACATGTAATGCTGTTTGAATACAAGAAGGAAAACAACGCCTCTGCAGCCACAAAGAATATCAAATTTATGGAAATGTTTTGAACGTTCGTAGGTGTCAACGATGGTTCAGCAAATTTCTTTCAGGTAACTTTAGCCTTAAAAACTAGTGATGGCAGGGCCGAGATGTTGGAATTGATATTGATTCTCTGAAGACTCTTGTTGTGTCTAACCCAAGGCAACACACT
>NW_013667190.1:78384-89991 GCF_000517525.1 Limulus polyphemus
GAGGACATGGACATGTTTTTTGCTTCAAAGCCAAGTGATTTCTTTAATCGGGGCATTAACAACCTGACTGTAAGATGGAAAAGCATAATCCATAAGAATGGAGACTATTTCATTTAATAAATGTTTTGTTTTGATATATAAGTTGTTCGGGTTTTTTCATCTACAAAAACCGACATTAATTTCTTGACGACCTAATACATATATAGTAGTTATATACAGACCACTAGAATACATTCAATATTAAGTCAACACATAGCGTAGTGGCATGGAAATATTTTATGTATTTTTGTAATGTGACTGTTGAAACACAATAGTTTAAATTTTTTCAAACTAAATTTCGAAATGTTAAGCATTATAATCTCTTGCTTCTCTTCTGAAGAACGTTTGAGAATCGGCTGGAATAATGGTATCAGTTATAGTTACTGCAATTTTTGTAGATTTACACTGACATAATCCACCGTCGCGTAGATTTTGATTCAAGGACACATTTTTTATTTCACGCAATAATCTCTTGGTTTCTATTTGTTTTGAAAACTCTACTCTGATCCGTACATTTCGAATACTTTAGCATAAGCTGATGTTTGAAGTAGGCTAATGTGATAAAGAAGAAACTTCTGAAGTAAATTACAGTAAGCAGCTGGTACGTAACAGTACATGATGCACCTGCTTCAGCTGGATACGAATGAAATATAGGTTAACACTTGCCTGTCCGATGTTTATGTACGCTGGGTTTTTAATTCATATCACTTTTTTTCTGTTACTGCTGCTTTAAGAAATGAGTTTTTCAGATATAACCACCAGTCCTTTAATTTGGTAGCATAATTTATTTATTCATTTTTTACTTTGTAACTGTCTTTCAACTATACACAAGTCCACTGCAGTTATAGATTTGTGCTTTGCGTGCATAAAAACGTAAAAATTCAATGTTCTTCATTAGTATACAGAAACATTTCCTGTTCATGTTGCAGAGAGTACCAGCGATTTAAATTTTAAGTGAATTTGGAAACCGGTCTTTTCCGTACAATTGCAATAAAGATAATATCATGAAACGATATTTTTTCTACGATAGTTTTCTCTCTTTTCTAAAATAAACACTTTATGTTAAGCCCACAAGAAATAAACATTATCACTCATTCGGTATAATGTTTTATCTCAGAGTGTTAATGACAGACAAAATTTTTAATATAGTACATGTAGTTATTTACAATATGAATCTGCACAATGAAATAAAGGGTAATGTACTACTGCAGGCATGAAGAAGAAGAAAAAAACTGCTCACTCTTAGAAGTTCATTGCTATGTACTTCATGCATCCGATGATTAATCATATGATATGCAGTGATTGATCATCCAGGCTATGCTATACATATAGTAGTTTTATACAGACTTGTCGTACTTGTAATTTTGAAGTGGAACACCAAGATTAAGGTGCTCTAAATAGTTCATAAACCAAGATTAGTCCTCAAAGAAGACACGAGTATGTCCACGTGTATGGGAGTCATCATGAATGGACCCTGATCAATCACAGCAAATTGTTGAATACTTCCTACAAGTTACAAAGTGTCACTAACAAAATATAAAATTTATTTCAGCTGTACAATTTCGTGGACACATGGACAAGGCAGACTAGAATCTGTCACAAAAAATAAAAAAATTACTGCTACATGTGAGTGTGTTATAAGAGTGACAATCAAAACTCAGATTAGCAATTCACTATGCTGTGTAAGAACTTAACACCTGATGGTGCCACGTTAACAGTGGCGAAACATTGTTTTATTGGATATTTTTTCTATCCCATTTTAGCTGTTTTCTGGATTTTTAAAACCAAACTCTTTACCGTGCTTCAGAAAGACTGGAACATTGTGACATACACGATTACCCAGACTTAAGTGCAACAATGTAGATTTGCTCAAGAAGTTTGAACAAACAAACATTCACAATCATTTGCCACAAAATTTATTAAACTGCAAAATCTCTTCCACATTTTGGTTTTAAGAGTTCCTAGTTCTTATTAACGAAATCAAAGACCAATTTCCTAATTTTATTTGTCATAGCAGTGTATCTAGCCTTGTTTGCACACACTGATGTGCAGAAATGCCACTACAACTTGGCGAGACAGAACAAGAGATCATCACAAGACATTAGGCTAATGTCTCCCTGCCAAATATTATCTGATAACTCACAAAATAAGAGTAACAATACCCTTTTATCTATTACTCTCTCAACCAATAAACTCAGAAAATAAGGGTAACAATACCCTTTTATTTGTTAATCTCTCAACCAACAAATTATTCTAATTGTGAATAATAGAGCGACTATCACACAGTGTCCTGGAGTAATTTTACCACGAATCACCTCTTGATAAATCAAAGAATGTAACCTTCAGATGACCTTCCTAATTGAAACTAAACCCAACCATCATAACAAGTAGGTGGTGATTTGTGATATCTCGGACGGGTCATCAGAGCTGACAGACCTCTCCTTTTCTGGCATTTTCTCATTCGACTCGTAATGAATAGTCAAATATAGATATATACTACCAGTTTCTTCCTTATTAGCTCAATCAAAATCATATGATACAATACTCTCGTCTTCGTCATCATCATCAGAGTTAACCAGCTCTTCCATCTGTAATTCCTGGTGTATCCAGTTCTCAAGAGACTCATTAGTGGTTTAGAACTTAAGCTTGTGAATTGGTTTGATGCATCTAAGTGCATCACGTGACTGCTGTAACTCATAATTCACTATCAACAATCAAGACATGTGCCAATTCAACCAAAACCAAATTGCTTATGCATCGCAGACGTGTAACGAAGCTGGAATAAGTCATCAGATTCAAAGTCTTATCTTGTTACTGTTTTGTAATACCATCTTTTTTGATGCACAATTGCTCTCCCTGTTTGTTGACTTGTATCTTCATGCACATCAATTATTTCTGAATACATCCATTTTACATATCCTTGTGGACACTAAAGCACATTTGCATTTAGCAGAGGGCCATACATCAGATTTACTGGAAGTTGTACTTTTTATCCAAACGTGAGGATATTTCGAGAAAAATCAGTTGGCTGTTCTTAGTTGCGTCGTGCATCATGATGGCATACAGTAGGTACTCACCTCACTTGGTTCAGCCAGGTTTTAAAAACACAGTCTGTACCACAACTTTGCCAGTTTCCCCTGATATTGACAGTTTGTCTTCTGGGCAGTGCACATGGTACAATGTTTACACCATCACTCAACATCTTAACATGAATATGGACAGACAAGTGCTTCTGCATGTCCACAATACTGTGTGACACTCCTTGTTGTCTCTAGTTCTTGCATCATGCAAATTCCAAAAAATTCCTACCTTAGAGTTGTGGAGACCACTATCTGCATCATGAGTTGATTATCGCATCTGAGTGTTCACAATAACAATATTACATATATGTCATTCTGCACTTGTAATTTATTATACGATTGACAGTATGTGCATCAGTACTACATTGTGAGACATGCTTAATTTTATTACATGACAATTAGCACTCAAGTCAGCTCCTGACTGGTCATTTTTGGTGTACATTTAATTGCAGAATTGTAACCATTAGTATGGTTTGTCATTTCTACTGCTGGTATAGATTTGACCACTAAAAACTGTCTAGGATATGAAAATTCAACAGACATGATTTCATAGTCTGGTAATATAATTTGTTAGTGTCTCACCTGGGCCATGTTGCACAATTAAGTTGTACTACTGCAGTATCTTTATCCAACATGTAATCAGATAATTTTTTCTTTGCCATACAGTATTAGAATACAAAAGAAGTTTCATACAGTTCACATATGCGATTACAGGTTCGTACCACTCTGTATCCGTGAAAATACTGCTTCAA
The DNA here is from genome assembly GCF_000517525.1 of Limulus polyphemus. Lineage (NCBI taxonomy): Eukaryota > Metazoa > Arthropoda > Merostomata > Xiphosura > Limulidae > Limulus > Limulus polyphemus. The sequence goes on from NW_013667190.1 coordinate 82,256, forward strand.
TTCCATTATCACTAGCATCTGTATTCAGGATTAATGGACAGTCTGATGATGATGAGCCATAATTACTGCTTGAAACAAAGCATGCTTCAGAGGTGAATGTGTCTTCCCGTTCCTGCATTCACACATAGTCTTAGTCAGTGTATACAGTAGTGTAGCTATCATGGAGAAATTAGCTGTGGACTTCTCATATGATCTCAGACTGTGGCCAGTTCTTAGCCATTGTTATCTTTCCAGAACACTCCCTCCAAGCCTACTTTGTGACAGAAAAACTGCATTTCTGTGCACATGGATGCACACTCTACTGGATTAATTTTCAAGCCTGTAAAATGGAAGTACTGTAATACTATTCTCACATTCTTAGCAGTGGCCTGAAATGTGTGATAAAAATTTTTCATGCACATAGATGAAAGATCTCTCCCATTGCTGACCTCTAAGTGCAAGCTCCACCATTTTCTTATAAGTGATGTGTGCATTTTCATACTCAATTGCATAAAATGGAAGCCAGATTTAGTTTATTGAACCAGTGGGCATCTTTCAGCGCACCCAGCTCTCGTATAAAACAGGGTTCAATACCCATATTTGGCACAGCAAAGATAGCCTACTGTATAGCTTTGCACTAAAACACAAACAGACACACTCAGACATTCTCCTATCATGACAATAGAAAGTCATTGATATCTGATATAGTGTTCATTTACCCAAAGTCCACAAGTTTTGGTAATTTGGTATTCCTTCCTTTATTCTGACATCCACCAATGTAGATGACTATGCACTCACCAAAGGTTCTATTATTCCGTCTTTCATCATTTAGTGCTGGTGTGTGAACATTTCTGGTGCTTAAAAGTAGTCATCATAGTGATTTTTATTGTATTATGCACATCACTTGTGTCTGTGTCATAATGTGTAAACCAATTAGCCATTTGATCCCACAAACTCAACAACAAACTCCTTGAGCAACTGATCTAGTTCATGGCACCGCTAGAAATATCAAGTGCTCTGAAAGTTGTGTTCATTTTTGAATGCAGTACAGTGGCTGTGAAATTATCCGCTCAGCTTGTTTGTGCTACTTCTGCCTCTGTTACTAACGAACATTACAGCTGGTAGCTGAATGGTGAAATGCGTATTGTTACAGAATATTACTAATACAACGCCAGCACTTGGACAGATCATTGTTTGAGCAAGTAGCAGCCTGATTTCCAGACAGAAAACCGTATTTCATGTGTTGATTCTATTACTGCAGTAGATGTTGACAATGTTAGATATTGTCTTTAGTATGCCATGCTTGATTTTGGTGGTATGAATAAAACTGACTGACAAGTTTTACAGTAGGCCCATCCCTATAAATCAGTACTATAGCTATAACAATGGAGCCTAATAATAAATTTTACAATAGACAAGTTCTTTAGTCACTATATCAAAATACAACTTGGTAATTTGTTATGTGGTATTCAGGTACACTGAAAAGTATCATATAATCGCAAAATGCAAGTTACAGAGATTTTATACGAAGATATATTTATTTTGAACTCGAACAGCAAATGATGGAAATAGACAAAAGTATACAAATAAACTAGATATACAGTTATGGGTGTATATTTAACCTTAAGCTGGCTGAGAAATTTCTACTGTATGCTGGGTTATAGTGCAGGTTGGAAACCAAATTCATCCTCACAAAACAAAGACAAGATCGTGAATAACATAATAAAATTGTTAAGTGAGACCAAGGTTCTAGAGCTGTATCCCACTATCCATATATTACCTATTTCAGTGATTATCCCAACATACTACTTTTACAGATCAGTGCACCACCCTTTGGAGTGAATTCGACCACAATTGATGATGGCATATCACAGAAACAGGACAGAGTGAATATAAACCCCATGGAACAATGTTTGAGGTGTGTAATCTTTGTCTAAGTAAGAGAATTGGTGCAATTTTACGACGCGCTTTCATCAGATGCACAAGGATGTCGCCAACCGTTTGCAGAACACTTGCACGACAACTTAGAAAAGTTTAACTTAATAAAGATGAACTCTTCTCTAGCTATGGAAGGGTAAAATATGATAATTTTTCCCATAACAACACAAAAGCCCTTTGAGGATCATATCAAAGTATTATAAGCCCCCCTCCCCCCAAGCTTACCGGTGAGCCATCTGTGTGGGCAATACGTGGTTTATTTTTCCTCGAACAGTTTATAAGCATTAATTGTGCAGCAAGAAGAAAGAATACTTATATTCAGTTGTGGACAAATTAATCAATTTTTGAGTAGCCAAAACATATGTATATTGCTTATATGAGCAAGGAAATAAAATTCTCAACAAATGAGTACATATATATATATATATATATATATATATGTACGTATATAGTTATGTATATACATATATATATTGTCACAAACACAAGTACTATGAATTTGCCTATAATTTTCTTTCAAAAATAATTAAAGTAGCTGGATTATTCGGGTTTATTTTTTATGGACGGTGGGTGTCATCTCAAGCTTGAAATGCTGTTGACCTGTCTTCTTCTTTTATTTGAAAATCTTACATCCTAAATTTAAAAAAAAAAAACTTTTTAAAATCAAATGAAATTTATAACTTTACGGGCAAAATATAATAAAAACATTTACATCATGTTTTCTATTGTCAAAGTCACATAAAGGAACATTGTTCTTTTTGAGCAACAATTTTTTCTCAACAAAATTTGTGGTGTTTATGAATAAAAGAAACGTTCCGAAACGTCATATTCACATTTAATATCTTATATAATGCCCCCCCCCCCATCCTTTCCGGTGACTCAGCGTTAAGTCTGAGCGCTTATAACGCTAAAAATCCGGTTTCGACACCCGCGGTGGGCAGAATACAGATAGATCATTGTGTAGCTTTGCGCTTAACAATCTCGAAGAATGAGTTTAACCTTATCTTCATTCGAGATACTTCCGCTGTGTTAGCTATCAAGTTAAGTCAATGAGGGTTTTTATAAACGTGAATGTTTGAAGCATATTTTGGTGGAATTATTTTGTATGGAACAAAAGACCCCGAATCTATGTTCTATCTGTCAAAGTTGAGCAACTGGACCACACAGTTAGAACTCTAAAGATACAGACGTGTAATAAGTATATGCTGAGAGCTTGTTTATAAAACTATTTGGTGATGCTACAACAAACCACCAGTGCTGTCTGCGCGTGTTTGATGCGCTTTATCGATCATCGCGTGCCAGAGATTGTCTTTTTTCGAAAGCTTTGAATACGTACGTATATATGTGTGTGTGTGTGTGTGTGTAATATCATTCTGCTACCGCTTGTTTTTTCCATTAATAACAGAATCGCTCATCTTAGTTAAATCCCTGTACGATTAATTATTTGCATATCGAGGCAGAATCTTTTATGTTTCCAAACCGAACCTCGCAGGTTCCTTTCTTTTGAGATGCCCCTCAATGGCTCAGCAGTAAGTCTTTAGGCTTATGTCGCAAAAAAATGGTATTTCAATACCAGTCTTGGGCAGAGCACAAATAGCCCACGGGGTAGCTAAGCGCTTAACAACAAACAACCCAAAATTAATCTTTTGAGATATACGAATTACATCGTGTATGCCACCATACTATAGAATGGTGCTATTGTGATTTTGAAGACAATTAGTCAGTGTCATATATATGTTCTTTAGCGGGCCTGGCATGGCCTGGTGGTTAAAGCGTTCGAATCCTCGTCACCGAACATGCTCTCCCTTTAGGGTTACTGTCAGGGTCAGCCACCTGAGTGTATTATATGGTATTAAGGTCTAATGAAGAAGTAGTAGCATATATATTCCTTAGTGCTTTTGCTTGGTGTATTGAATAGGTTATAATACCAATTTCATGCCTCCATGATCAGCTGTAGGTATATAGACTTAAAATGTTAAAATACGGGGCTCTACTCTTCGCGGGATCAGAGGGCAAATAGTCCAGTTTGTAGCTTTGCGCTGATATATATTATTCTATATACTATTTATTTTACTGTATTTCTAAACTCTACTATAATCATTCAACATCTACAGGAAAGCTTTAAAAGAAACACTAGGAATTAAAAAATAACTTCTAAATCCTAAGCAATAATTTGCGACTGCCATCATGTTATTTTGGACATAATTTTGCGTGACATGATTAGAAATTTGGCCTTTTACGCACTGGCGTATAATCCATGGGGGCAAATGCCCACACTTTTATTATTATTGATTCTCAGTAAGTAGATATTTTATACGGTTATGTATAAAACTACACAACGGACTATCTGTTCTGTGCCCGCTTCGGGTGTCGAAACCCGATTTGTAGCGCTTGCGACCCGGATGTTGAGCATTTTATGATGAAATACTTACCAAATATTGTGGGCTTTACAGTTAAAAAAAAAGCTATTGCAAAAACAGTAACTGTACAGAGATCAAATAGTAAAAAAGTTTTTCAGAACTTCTTATATAAACATTCGCGCCTTACATTTTCAGCAATTTACATGGGATTTGGTACAAAGTTACTTTTCTACAAGTCCCACACATTGACAAACTAAAATGATGGACTTGTCCATGTTTAGTAATTATTTGGGTCATGATGCCACAAAAAGCATAATTGTAGGTTTTTTTTTGGCAATTACTCCGCTGTGTTTCGGTCAATTTACATGTGATTTGGTGCAAAGATATTTTTTTACAGATACTATATATATATATATCTATACACACACACACAAATGTGGGATACGTTCATTTTTGGTCATTTTAGGGGAATCTAGATACCACAAAAAAGCATAATTTTAGGCTTTTTTGACAATTACTCCGCTGTATTTCGGCCAGTTTACAAGGGATTTGGTACAAAGATACATTTTTATTGGTCTCATACAGAAATTTAGACAATTTTGGAATTTTTATCTTTTGCTCAAGTATAATTTGGGGTTCTCGTGAACTATTCATGTGTATGACAACCAATGTACACGGGATTTGATACAAAGAAACCTTCTTGCAGGTCCCAAGCATTGATATAGACATTTTTGTATTTTTCTATGCTTTTCATGATTTTTCATGTGTAAAAAATTGGCCATGTTGCATTCACTCGAGAATGTTGGCCTCTTTTTCTTACTATTGGTTTTCTTATTATTCGAGAGTTGTAATATAAAAGAGAGTATATTTCATTTCCTTCTCTATAACTTTTCTCTATAAGAGATTTCTTTCTAAAATGGTTATCAAACTTTATTTTGTCTCCATATTTGATTATTCAGAGACAGAACTTCGTTGTTTTGGAATGCTATTTTTTAAATTTGTAACTTGTGATTTTTTAAACAAAGGAACTATGTAAGAAGTTTATGTTAATAAAAATGAACACGGAAAACACAAGAAATCTGTATAAAGTAATTTATGAGATCTGTCCCTGGGTTCAGAGGCCTCCTCGTGATTTAAAAAGGCATCAATGTACCGAACAATATCCCTGATTATCCCCAATTACTTTTATAGCTACCCCAAGGGGGATTCATACCCGATAACATTCCTCGTTAGGATATTTGTCCATGGTATTTGAGCACGTGTATCACGTTTGGTCCTGCTAATTGTGAGGTATGAACACAGTTTCAAACATGGTACTTCGGGATCCCGATGGGGTGAGGAACACAAAATCTAATGCCAGATTCGGGATCAGCGACCCTACAAGCCTACTCCTAGATCTCATCATGCCCTTCCGGAATCGATTTAACCCAGCAAGGGAGCTACAATATAAATAAGAACACTTCGAGTCCGCTTGCTAAGACTAGTCCTGCTAGTTCTAAAACCGTGGGAGGACTTTACGGATAAACAAACAAATTCAAAAACACACAGCGTGACTTAATACAGGATACATTGAAATCGTGAATTTATTTAACTTTCTTTGGTGTTGCCAGAGAAAAACGTAGTAATATGTCTTCAAATAGGTTATTTTGTAACTTTTTCTTTCGCCGTATATTTGTACGTGGTACGATCTCTAACGGCATTTTTGACATGCATTGTGAGATCAGTTATATGCGAAGTGCCCACTTGTTCATGTTTATTATCAGTTTGGATCATCAAAAAACAAAACAAAAACATCACACATTATAATAAGGGAAACTTACGTGTTTCACCAAAAGGTTTATATGTTAGTATTTCAGTATAGGAAAATGCTCGTTGAAAGCCCCAGAACTAGTATACGAATATCATGCCACACCTAAGACTAGTAATCTTGGCAAATAACTCGAAATGGACGAGACAGGATTGGCAAGTCTTTCTCACGAAAAAACATGAAAAACACCTTTTCTTGACCGGTTCTTTATTCCTGTAAATACAACACAGGGCATATCACGAGATTTTTTATCATTCAATACAACTAGTAATAACTATTTAAGTTTCATGTGAATCTTATCATTTCCTGCTGCACACGCATGTTGCGCATTTATAAATAACTAGAATTAATTTTATTTTTATCTAAAACCAGTTCGAAACAAGCTATGGTAATTATCAACCGGATGAGTTCAAAACGAAGTATTCCCGAACGTAAGGTAAGGGCGTGTGCCGTGTATACGAAATGATATAATCTTTATATTATCATTACTATCTTATGGTTGAAGAGACTAAAATATCTGGCGTGGTTGGGAAATTATATGTATTTTAAACTTTATATTTCAGTAAAAACATTAGGCAAAGTTACGCTCATACATGTGCACGATTATGATTCATTTAATCTAGAGAATTGTTTGTTTGTTTGTTTTGAATTTCGCGCAAAGCTACACGAGGGCTATCTGTGCTAGCCGTCCCTAATTTAGCAGTGTAAGACTAGAGGGAAGGCAGCTAGTCATCACCACCCACCGCCAACTCTTGGGCTACTCTCTTTTTACCAACGAATAGTGGGATTGACCGTCACATTATAACGCCCCCACGGCTGAAAGGGCGAGCATGTTTGGTGTGACGGGGATTCGAACCCGCGACCCGCAGATTGCGAGTAGAGTGCCCTAACCACATGGCCATGCCGGGCCCAAATCTAGAGAAAGACAATAGACTTGTCAGACCTTTCCCTTTCTCATGCATTTCTGTACATGTATGTGTAAATAATAGTTACGGAAGGAATGATGTATTATTTCCTTGTTAAATTGTGGTTGTATTTCCAGTAACACATTGGAGAAATGATTGTATAAACATGTATAGATTCGAAAAATAAACAAACAAAAACTTAGTTTTAACAATATGTTTTGCGTAGAAATAACAATATTAACATACACAGAACATAAGCAAAATAGTACTATTTGTGGTTTATAATGGATGCACCACTGACCTGAGAAACTACTTTGAGCTGGGTGGATTCCTTACACTGCAGGAAGAATGATGGGAAGCTCATTGAATACTATCCCTCTCTCGTTTTCTTCCTTGTTACACACATTATGAGGCATGGCCAGGTGGTTAGGGCACTCGACTCGCAGTCTGAGGGTCGCGGGTTCGAATCCCCGTCACACCAAACATGCTCGCCCTTTCAGCCGTAGGAGCGTTATAATGTGACGGTCAATCCCACTATTCGTTGGTATAAGAGAAGCGCATCAGTTTGCGGTGGGTGGTGATGACTAGCTGTCTTCCCTCTAGTCTTACACCGCTAAATTAGGGACGGCTAGCGCAGATAGCCCCTGATTAGCTTTGTGTGAAATTCAAAACAAACAATACACACACTATGAATGATTTGAAACGTTATTTGATTTTGAAAGAAAAAAGAAGTTATATTATGAAGTA
>NW_013667190.1:90815-91723 GCF_000517525.1 Limulus polyphemus
ATAATAAACTTCCAAAAGTAATGAATTTATGAATTTAATTTTCTAGTTTTTTAGTTTCATATATTTTCCTCAGTAGCAAAGAAATATCCCAAAATGATTAAGAGATGCTTAGAATTATTCTGCTTTCTCTATGTTTTTATTCGGCGTACTTTGGATCATTGTATAAGCTCCAGAGAGGGGAATATATTTCATTCCTGTGCTTTGGTAACACTTTCATCTTTTAGTGGTTAGCGTGCCGGACTGTCAGTCAGAGGTTTGGAGGTTCACGCCCCGTTACTTTGGGGCCGTGGGTATGTTGTAATTGTGACGTCAAATTCTGCTATTCGATTGGAGTAAGCCAGAAGTTGGCGGTGGGTGTTGTTGACTAGCTGCCTTCCTATTAGTCTATCGCTTTAAAATTAGGAACGGCTAATGCAGATAGCCCTTGCGTAGCTTTTAGGAAAATTCAACAAACAAACATTAATCATACAAAAGGGTGATGAGTCTGATGACTGTTTGTTTGTTTGTATCTGAATTTCACGCAAAGCTACATGAGGACTATCTGAGCAAGCCATCCCTAATTTAACAGTGAAAGACTAGAGGGAAGGCAGCTAGTCATCACCACCCACCGCCAGCTCTTGGGCTACTCTTTTAGAAACGAATTAGAACGATCCCACGGCTGAAAGGGCGAGCATGTTTGAAAGTGTAGTTGTTCCACGGGGAATCGAACCTCGGATTTTTAGCGTCGTAAGTCCGGAAACTTCCTGCTAATCTTCGATGACGAGGAACCCACTTTGAGACTAATAATGGCTGGAGACGGCTTGAATGGGTGATGAAGATAAACTTTAATATAAGTTTAATATAACAGCAAATGTACAACGTTTCGACAAGGTTTTGTACCTGATGATGACAAAACCTTGTCGAAACGA
>NW_013667190.1:92015-94544 GCF_000517525.1 Limulus polyphemus
CGTTTCGACAAGGTTTTGTCATCATCAGGTACAAAACCTTGTCGAAACGATGTACATTTGCTGTTGTGTTAAACTTATATTAAAGTTTTTCTTCATTACCCATTCAAGCCGTCTCCAACCATTATTACTGCTAATCTACCGGGGGCTGATGACTGAACAATGCTTTTCTACTACTATTTTTCTCAAAGTATCAAAGAAATAACAAGTTTACCCTTCATTATGACATCCATATACACACACAATATAACAATGCATTTGCATTTCTAAAATAATAAAAAAAATGTAGTTTAGTACGTTTTATATTAATTTCTAGTATTCATCGTCGTACAAATATTTTAGTTTTTACCCCTCATTTACGTAAAGATATTTTATTATATTTGTAAAATGTAAAAAATATTTCATAAGAAATCTATTTTTGTTATTAATACCGTTACCAGAAAGTAATTTTTAATTGACAATTACAAATAGTTTTAATTTAAGCTATCTTCTTATTATAAAGCATTTTATTTATTTATTTACACGCTAAAAGGGATTAATACTCCTTCTTTTAATTATGGAATCCTGTCGCAGTACGTTTATCAGTGCGCAGTCCAGATAGTGTTACACTGACCCTAATTCCGAACCATTGTCCACAGGGAACTACCGAGTACAGCACAAATAATCCATTGTGTAGCTTCGTGCTCAACAACAAACGAACATAATTATTATTATTATTTTTTTTACTTTAATACCATATGTACCCTATTCAGAACAGTGTTAGTTATTGCATATAGTAAGTTACTTGATCAATTAGCCATTTTAATACTATTATTTTATGCATGAAGAGTTTGGCACCAATCTTGGTAGAGGCTATCCTCCCTACAATAATCTTCTCAAAGTTCTTCTATTAATCAAGCCCAATTAAGTTTGATTTAAGTAGCATTTGACATCTCAAATTACTTTGTGCTCGCTCCACTTCCACTCTTTTTCCTCCAGTCTTCCAGTAAACCAGTGTGGACTCTTTTCCACGTTTTCATGTTCCTTCTGTCTATATGTTATTTCATTAAGATATCATTTGTAGATTTTACCAAGTTGCCCAAGAGCTGTACCATACCAACTAGGTTGTTAAATTTTTCGTTCATTTATATGCCATTGTTGCCTGGAATACATAGGTCGTTATCAGATGAACCTTCAAGTCTGTTAAAGTTTTGCCCATGTTCTTTGGGAAAAACCTTTCTCCAATACTGTAATTATGTATAGGGAGTTTATTAGGAGTATGATCCTGTCATGATCTTCATTGTTACTGGTCTGTCAGACCAGATTATCCTTATGCTTCACATTCTTCTCTGAATGAATTGAATCTCTTAGTTTTTGCTGCTGATTATTCAAACACTAGATGTTTGTCTTTTTTCTCCACATGGCCACTGCCCATAAAGTCACGCCTTTCCTTACTGGGCCATCCTTTGCTGTAATCATTGTTGGTCTCTGCATGAAAATTCATTTCATATCTTTGGTTGTGTCAACTAAACCTAACATTTCCTTATACACCCTATTGCCGATCTTCATTGTGTTTATCTTAATCTCATTTGCTTTAACCCACTAAATAATCTTGGTGTTTTCCAGGGGACATATCTTTTCTATATCTTTCTTGTCCTCATTGACCCATGACATAATCAGTTTTTGTCTCTGCTTTGTCTGCCTTCCCCCGCCCCCTCAGCCTCTTTCAAGTGCTGATATATTGAATTAGATGTGGTTATAGTTGCTCTGGATAGAACTTGACTGGCTAGAAGCCTTTGCCTTGTAGTAATGCTGCTTTAATTAATCCAAATGTCTAGGGTGCTGGTATGGCAGCTTCTATCGCTATTTTAGTGGCTACATTCTGCTTCCTTTGTGACTTAGTCATTGCTAACTTTGTCACTGATAGACATGAGTGGCTTTCTTACTCCATTATGATCATGGCTATTGTTCTGTCTGTTCTGCAGCATATTTGAGAAGGATAAGCCTTTTTAACTGATTCTTCTCTTAGACTATCAGTATGTGCAAACATTATCATTCTGTTATCCGTCACAACATACAGAAAATTTAATTATTCAGAACAATGTTAGTTATTGCATATAGTAAGTTACTTGATCAATTAGCCATGAAAATGTACAAGTAAGAAGTTTGTTTGTACATTACTTGTAGTACCATTAGCGAGCAAACTTCATTTAAAGTGAAAACGTTATTGATGAACTAAGGCATAAAAGTACAATTGCAGACAATTGATAGTATTAATAGTCGGTAGGAAACGTTAAGGAAGACATAAAGTAATTTGACTGCACTTCGTATTTCTTTTACCAAATAAAAAAATCTGTTCAATGAAAGAACAACATTACAACAATGTAAACATAAAAAAATGTATTTCGGCCCGGCATGGCCAGGTGGTTAGGGCACTCTACTCGCAATCTGAGGGTTGCGGGTCCGAATCCCCGTCACACCAAACATGCTCGCCCTTTCAGCCGTGGGGGCGTTATAAATTGAAGGTCAATCCCACTAATCGTTGGTAAAAGA
>NW_013667190.1:95431-101706 GCF_000517525.1 Limulus polyphemus
CCAAGGTGACTGGTATGTCTTACTCCCTCAACTGTTGATGGCCTATAGAACAGCAGAGCATGAAGCCACTGGATACACTAAAGCAAAGGTGATGTTTGGTCGGAAACTCCGGTTGCCAGTGGATCTGTTAACAGGACACTTACCTTACGAAGAGTTGCCTGAAAATGTGCCACAATTCGTGAAAGTGTTATCGGAAGGGATGGATAATATTCACCAGCAAGTGCGTTCAAACTTGAAAACGTCTGCTGATTCGATGAAGTTATGTTATGATAAGAGATCTACTGAAGTCAGCTTTGTACCAGGAGACAAGGTGTGGTTGTATAATCCCAGGAAGACCAAAGGGAAGTCTCCTAAATTGTCTTCTCCATGGGATGGCCCATATGACATACTGGATCGTCTCTCATACGTATATGTCCGAATAAAATGTGGTCGGCGATGTAAGCCAAAGGTGGTGCATCCCAACAGGCTTTGGCATTATCACGGTCAAGGATGTTTCAGTTGAAGCGAAGTGAACAATGGAACAAATGACGCTGCTGAAGACGTGTCACCTGAAAAAGCCACTGTTGAAGAAGAAACTCTATCTGGTTTTGAGAAGGGAAACAGTGAAGCCCTTGATGAATTTACTACCACTGATGTGACTGTTACCGATAATAGAACAATTCCCGATGGAGCAGATGAACTTCTTGAATTTTAATTTTTGTGTTTGTAAATTCTGTACATTTAATTAAGTTATTGTTAATTATCTATTGGTTTAATGTAAGTGGTTACTGTTTGGGACGAACAATACTAAGGAAGGGCCAGTGTTACGACAGTGGAAGTCACGTGACGCTAGGAACACGTCATGAGATTCTAGAAGGATTATGAAGGACCAAGCGTTTGCTAGACGCCCTCTATTTTAGTATATAAGCCCGGCAAATAAAGTGGAGAGGAGAAGTGACGGCATAGATAATTGCAGATTGGGAGATATAGAGACAGAGAGAGTCAAGTCGCGAGTAAAGTGCGTGAATCGTTGTGAATTATAGCATGTGTTTAAGTTAAAGTGACTGTATTCATGCAGTTATGAGCATCTTCAAGGTAAAGTAGCCCAATCGTGCATTGGTGGATGCTGTATGCGACTGCTTCAAATTTGAGGTTGTGGTTCTCTTTGGTCTTGCCTCTTTTTTTGTTGCTATTACTAGAGCTTTACCCATACATTTGACATTGGTATCAGTCTGTACCCTTCAGTTTACGATAATATTTGAATGGTTTTGCCACTGAGTAGTCTCTGAGGTTTTTTCTTTATGTTTTCCTCCATAATTGACAAATTGATTAATTCAACTGTCTGCTTTCTTGTCCATATAAATAGTTTTGATTTTGGTGTATTTCTTATCTTCTGGATTTGATGCGGAACTCTTTTTTTTTGTTGTTCGAAGAATTATTATTAATTTATTTAACGTTCAGCTCCATGTTGAATAATGCAATTTACTTCTCGTTATGCCCATCTCACAAAATCCAGCTCAGCTTCTTGTAGCTGTCTCGTACAACTCTGCAAGAAGACGTTACCTTTTTCATCATTTCTAAGACATTTACAATTTGGCTTTTTGATCTTCTATTATCCTACCATATAGCCACTTGTTACTCTATTCAAAGTTTTTGTTAGTTTCGAAAATTATTGAAAGAAATAATCTTGCCTATCTTTCTCAACATATTGCTGGAATGCTGACGTAGCTTTACTGAATTCTGCTATCTCCTGCTTGATCTCACTTTCAATACACTTTTTGGCCTCAATCGTTTCTTTCCAGGCTTGCTTCAATTTTGTTGTCTTCCATTTTGGTTTACTGGGGCTACCATATTTACATTTTTGATCAATTACCTCTTTTCTCACTTCCCTCCTGCATTTACTCACGATGGGTTTGGATCTTGTTCTATATTAGAAGCTTGTTGTCTGAGTGGGTTTTTAAGATGGATCTTTCTTGGCTTTACACTTAACTATGGGTTTGTGATCACTTCTCATTAAAAGCAATGTCTTCAATTTCTATTGAAAAAACATGCAGCAGGTCTAAAAAGAGTAAGGTCTATAGCTGAGTCAGAATCTCGCTGTTCTTGTGGGGGATTCATTATTGACTATAATACAGTTAATGTTTTGCATTGCCTCCTCCAATCATATTATATTGACATCTTGGTCAATGCCCAACCAGTTAGAGCTCTGACATTAAAGGTGTCTGTAATTATGACATTTATATCCATATTCATGAGAGGATTTTGCAAGATAGTGTAGTTCTTTTCATCTGTCATAATGTCAGTGGAGATATACAAGTTGACCAGAATACATTATTTGCCAGTGATTTCCAGGCTGACTGGTAGAAGCTCTGATCCCACTGTGGTTCTAACCATGGGTACTTGTCAGCATATAGTGTTGATAGCTACAAGGATGAGATGTCCTCTTTTAACATTTTCCTTCACTGTCAACGGTTTCAACTTACACCATTATAACATTGTTCTCATCCAGTAGCTTTTTCATTAGCCATTATTCTCATTTTGTGGCTACGAGTGTGTTTCGAGATATTATCCAAACACATTTCAAGTTTTTCTACTCTCTTTCTCTCGCCATCTTGTCTTTCCCTACTCTTCTCCCCTTTGTCCTTCTTCTAAGTGTATGCATTGAGGCATGTTTGTTATTGCAGAACCTAACTTGTGTGAGCTCATAGTGTAAAGCCAGTACTGCTGCTGATAGCCCTATCAACGGCTAGGATGAACCAAGAAGGAATTTGATTGACGTAGGATTGGCAGTGTTGGAGGGACAGTACTTTCCACTGTCGCCACATATGCCTAGTCTCCACTGTGTTGTACTTACAACTGAATCGCCTAAGCCAAGCAGACAGCTCACGCCTCTTGGAGTCATCCTCTTAGTCCCCATTCCTAGTTCTAAAAGCTACCATACCATATGGCAGCCTATAGCTATGTTATATATAGGTTATTTATTTACTTTTTATTTTCTTTATAAGTTAGTTATTTACTGATATGATCTTCCCATTCTTCCTCTTTTTCATTCATTCCTTACTTGCTATCATTTTTTCCCCTCCCTAATTTAAATAAGAGAGAATAGTGTATTTAATAATAAAACCAAAACAGGGCAAACAAGCATAAGATTAGTGCAGTATTGGTAATTATTATGTAGTTGTATAAACTTGGTAAATTTATCTAATTAATATAATTATATATATAAGTTGTTGATTAATTTTGTGACACAGGTCTAGTACATATCGTTTCCGCTAGGCTAAAATAGAAGAAGCCATATTTTTTAATAGTTTTCTAATGACTAATAGATGGCAGTAAAATACTTGAGACAAGTTCATCGTTAATCCATATAAGTGTAAGTCTTAAATCCGTGTAAGTCTTAAGACTATTAAGTGGCATGAGAAGACAGTGGGTAATATTAGCTTTGAGGGTATTTTTCGACTGCTTTCAGTTGTGTCGAAGGATCTTTATACTTTTATGCTAAGTGTTTGACCTAATTTATTCTCGTTTCTCTAGCCAAAAGTACTTTATCATTTAGTTCGTAAATGTAAGTAAACAAATACAAAATAAGTGTTGAATAAAATTTTTACAACTGCAATTGATTTGATGACATATGTATTGAAAATACGAAAACATTAACAGTAAATCCAAAATGTGAAGATCATCAGATGAGAAGAATTATTTTTCAGCATATAGGTGAAAATATTACTTGTTTTAAAAAAAGGAATATTTAAGTGTATAAATATATAACCATCAAATGAGTATTGGTATAAAAATATCAACTAAGTTTAATTGTAATATATTCCATTTCATAATTTAAACTTATACCGAAATTAAAGTCTGTTTCAACAGCAATATGTCAAAAGTACAAAAGACGTATTACAAATTATTGTAGTACATGTCTTCATGTTTTTATATAACCTTTCACTTGTATAATTATTATAAAATAAAGCGCTATTCGTTTTATGTTGAATGATAATTATCTATTTTGATAATGAAGAAACGTTAAAAAATATTTCCTCTGTTAGATATGTACTATGGTTTAAAGTAAATTTTGCCAAAGTCCGTTTCACTGTAGTAGTACGCACAGGAATGTAAAATAATTGTAATTATTTTCAATAGTTATTAAAAATAATCTTTGTTAAAATCAACAGAATTATGTTAACTGGATTGAACGTAATCATTGTTTAGCGTGCTAAATTGTGGATCTGAGATTCCGAGGCTCACATTCCATTACTGCCACAAAAAAAAAGTACTCAGCACTTTGAGACCATGGTTGAGACTGGGTGCGTTATAAGAGTGAAGATCAAGTCTCATTAGTCCAAGAGTAGGTGCCCTTTTGTAGTTGGCTTCCATCTTTAAAATTATGGACAGTTAGCGCAGATATCCCTGTGTAGTTTGGTGCGAAATCCGCTAAACAAAAAAATAGTTTAATTAAAACGAATGAATATTAATATTACTTTTCTTTTTTGAATATCAGCATGAGGACTATTTTTCTTTTACTGAAAAGTTTTGAGAACTAGTTAGTCATGTGACGAATAGAGTACTAAGGTAAAAAAGACCATTAGTGTGTGTTATTCCTAGAAATATGAATATGAACTAAGTATCTCAAAGTGGTGATTTAGCTACATTCTGCCTGGTGTATCACTATCAGCTGGAGAGATCTCCGATAGTAATAAATAAAAGGTCACAAAACCCTATTGTACACTTCTCCCTCCATTTTAAGTGCTTCAAGATTTTGCGCCATCACTTGAGCAAGATTGTAATTCCTAATTAAGACATTGTTTTTAGTTTTGCAACTAAAATTTTGATCAAGCAAATTAATTTTTAAAAATAAAGGATTGAAATAGCCTAATACTTTATAGGAAACAACTTTTTATTAATTTACGTTGGTAGTATTTGTGTTTTTCTGATATTCCTTTTAATATTTAGTATTTTAAAAAATCTAGCTTGTTTAAAGTTCACTATATATATATATATATGAAAAAACGTCCATTATTTTGTACTGTTACATTTTATCATATGTTAATTTTCTAACGAGAACCTCTAACAATATTCAAATTATTTAAATTTAAGAACTAGTTGTTTAACAGTGAATATCTCATTTAAGGGGACCTGCATCACTTAATCTAAGGTAAGTATTTGCTTCACAGCAATTGATCTTAGCACTGTTCTACTGTTGAGTAATAATGACATTATTGTTCCATTTAATTTAATACAATTTGATTTAATATTTTGCTTTGAAAATTGCTTTTGTTTTTCAATTCGGAAAAACATTAATAAGTCGGAAACAATCTCACATGCTCTGCTCTCTGTAGTGGAGCTGAATAATATTTAACATAAAATCTTAACATTTGGAAACTCTGGAACGTTTAAACACGCTTTCAGTACACGTAGTAAGTAGCAACGTGTTGTGCATGATATTAGATATTAAAAACACTTACCGACCCTCTTTAATAATCATTACATCAGCTCTAATCTTATTTTCTTCAATGTTTTGTGTCAGTAAAATGGAAAAAAAGTTTTTCATTATATCAAATTGTACCAAGAGGATTTTTCAATGAATCGAGCATATTTCATCAAGATGTAGCCCCAAGACAACGTAATCCAGCAGATTTAGTAGTACATAAATTGATATTTTATTTTCATATAAAATATAATTTAATATGAAATTTATTTTGTTTTTGATATACAAGCGACATATTTTCCCTTCTCATCAGTTTTGATGAAACTTTGAAGTGGCGAAAATGAGTGTATGATTTCTAAATTACTAGATCAGTTTGTTCTCAACTATGTTGCAATATATTGTTGCATTTCTAGTCGTTTGTTAATTTCTGGTATAAATTCTTCCCGAGGAACTTCACTGATACAAGTCCTTTCTTAAATAAAACTAGTTTATTCTTTTTCAATACAACTTTGCAATACACAGAATTTCCTTCATTGACCAGATCAGCTGTATATATGTTGAAGAGGATTGGCCTTAGCGGGAATCTTCATGGCAAGCCAAAGCTGATATCAGAACTTTCAGATCTCCATTTTCCAAAATTCAACTGCCAATGCAAGGTGTTCAGCATGACCAATACTCACAATATTAAAATTTCCGAGATTTACAGAGATTTTAGTTTATGACCAATTTTGGAAGGCACTGGAGTCACATCATATAAAATACATTTTGTTTGTTTTTTAATTTAGCGCAAAGTTACACTAGAACTATCTGCGCTAGCCGTCCGTAATTTAGCAGTGTAAGACTAAAGGGAAGGCAGCTAGTCATCACCACC
>NW_013667190.1:102693-176029 GCF_000517525.1 Limulus polyphemus
TATCTGCTATTATATCTCCGCTTTATTTGCCGGGCTTATATCAAAAAAGAGGGTGCCTAGAAAAGACTAGAGTTGCCAGGAACAGTCATGATCCTTCTAGAAACTCCAGTGCGCATGCTTCCAGTGTCGCGTGACTTCCGCTGTCGTAACAATATACTTTTTGTTTATATCAATATGCATACCACTCTGTTCAATAATATTATCTTAATTAATATTGCTTCCCGAATTGTTCCAATGTACATCTGCTCTTGGTGTTTAAAAATATTTTCTGTTTTGTTAGTTGGTAAAAAAATTGCTGGACTAATAATGCATCATGTAAAATATAAGTGTAGTTCAGCCGTTTTAGTACTTGATGTACGTATCAATTAATTCATTATTATCTCGTAACGTATTAATAGTGTAAAGAATTATTGGAATATTATTTGCTAGATTGTGTAGGCAGAGTATTCATCTTGAAATTTAGTTGAATGGACTGCAACTGCCTTTTATATAAACATAGTATAGAGAACAAATGAAGTTGCTGTCCTTTCATCTAAATTTCATCACTTATTGTAGTAATACGTTATTAGTTGATTGGATATCGCGCGACGTGACGTCATTGGTCAAAGGGTAGTGCTTTTTATATGTCAACTGTCAATGAAGACAACTGAAGAATGTTTATAAAGAACGATCACGTGTTGGTGAATAGTGATCTTATTACTTTATTTTATATCATGTGAATATATATCATGTGAAAATTAACCCATCACTTTATCAGAAAACGTCTAAAATTCAATGAAGTGGTATTGTTTTGAACGTCTGTTATTCTTCTTTGAAAGTAGTGCACTTACAGATGCCATGCTCAACGGCACTGTTCAAATTCGCGGAAAAAAGCATGGAACAAGCTATGTTTTATCAAATTACTTAAAACAAAATATACTACTAAGTCATTAAAATACACCAAAGAATGTAATAAAAATTACGCTTTCAAAAAAAATTTGGAATTTGTTTCATGCCTCCCAGTGTTTCAGGGTAAGTGTGAGGGTTTATAACGCTAAAAATCAGGTTTCGATAACAGTGGTGGGCACAGCATAGATATCCTATTGTGTAGCTTTACGCTTCACAACAAATCAATAATTTACTATATTATGTGTAAAAAAAATTATGGCCCATTTCGTGCTTCTTAATATAGGAATTTATCCTAGTAAACAATGTAAACTGCCGCTATACCGGTAATATATTACGCTCATTTCTAAAAGTAAAATAACTCTATGTGTAGTCTTGAACTTGATAATGACAAACTTTAGAAATTGAAAGGGAAATCATGTAGATTTTTAATGTTCAATAATAGCATTAACCGTGAAAATAAAAAGAGTTTGTATCATTTAACTTTTCAAGGTAAGTATTATATTTCGTATTCCTTTTTACTACACTGTTATACTTATAGTGTTAACACGTTACACCATCTTACGTAATGTTTTGCCGGCTTCAGTATGTTAAGTAAAACTAAAAATGTATCCTGGTTTAAAGGAAATGGATTTTTACTGAAAAATAAAACGAGAGAATTAAGTATTATAATGGTATATTTATTTACATATGGATGTATGTTCTCTTCTTCAGTTCCTTCTTTAAATTTAAAGTAGATAGTGAAAGACGGTTCCCATACTTTTTTTATCTTTAACTATTTTTACTGACCATGGCTTGTAATACTTACTAATAGATGAATATTGTCTGAAATAGTTTATTCCGCGAGATAATTATAACGTATATCGTTTTTATTTATAAAGTATTTATGTTAAATATAACACTAACAGCAATAGCTAACATGCAACCCATGCATATATTAAATTATAGTATATTACTTAATACATATTTGTTGGCATGCACGCCTAAAAAATTTTGCGAACAAGTAAATGACACATTACGTGAGTAATAACGTAATCATCTAATTACCCATTTGCCGGGCTAAGGTAAGCCTAGCCCTAATAAGTAATATTTCGACAGTGCTGTAAGCCCGTAGTACTAGTACTACTGCCCATGATTGTAAATTAAAATTGTACATATATTTTTACCTAAAAGTAAAAATGTTCCATGTGAGAGTTTGAGTCTACAGTGCATTTTTTTTCTTCTAATTTTACTGACCTTTCAAGAAATAAGTTCTAAGTAAAATTATAATTGACTCTGAATTACTATTATTGAGTGCTGCTACAACTTACAATAATTTTTTTTTTTGACAGTTAAGGCTAAAGTCTATTTTAAGTGTAAAATATGTGTATTATCATTACTATTATATGTGCTTAGTCAAAATGAATTAATTCAGTAGTTAGAACTGATGGCATAAAGAGCATAACTACTTACTAACTTACAAATCCCATTCAGTAAAGTTTCAATTTAACAAACCATATCATGAAGGAATAAATTATTGAAATATAAAGGGAAGTCATAATATTTCTACCTTGACTCTTGGTGTAATACTTCAGTTCTAGAATTCTTGACAAGTTCTGGATTTACAAAGAAATTATACTGTACAGTAAATAAATTGTGAATTTCTAATTTTCAAGTTAGGTCAAAATAAATACTAGATTGACAGTTTCTATTACCCAACTGATCATGAATTATGATTATCAGAGATTTTCACTGGTATCACTTTGCTATGCTCCAGACTAGTAAATTTTCCATAGATTTATTTTCTTTTTTTGACCTTGTATAAATCCAAACATCGTAAAATAAGTTTCAGTGCATATAAAATTGTGTATTAGAAAAACTTTCCACAGCCATAAAAATCTTCCTAAAAATATAAACACCAGGATCTGCTGATTGTTAAAACTGTATAATTGTCCATGAAGTTTTAAAAGTTGGAGAAAAAAAAAGGTGACTTTGAAAGTTGGAAAATATGAAGTACACAGAGTTATTTCCAAACTTATCCTGAAATGAATTTTGGGATGTCAAAAAATGCCTAAAATCAGTTTTTGAGCCCCAGTAAACTTTTCAGAGAATTCCACTTCTGAAGTGTTACATGGGTGATAAACTTTGACACAAAAGTCTTCTCAACTTAGGTGATACAAATACTAATATGTTCAGTCAGTTCATCCAACTTGCTAATCTTGATATGTTTCTTTGACTAGACCTGGCTCTAGCAGATAGGTAATTTGGGCAACTGCCTAGTGCAGCAAGATTGATAAAAGTATATTTTTCTTTCAGTAGAATAAACTAGCTTGCAGTCACATTGCATCCTTTGCCATGTCTTTCTTACTTAGAAACTGTGTTCATTAGACACTGTAAGATAATTTAAATATCAAACAAGCTTCTACTAAATTCAACAAACTAGGCGTTAAAGAAGTGTTTCATATGTTAGCAGCTAAAAAATTACAAGACAAAATTAAGTTTTGAATCTATACAGTTAAAAGTAAGACAAATATACACCTGCTCAAGTGAAGGTGTACAAGAAATTGATTCATGTAATTCTAAGAACTCATGAGGCAAAGAAAAATATGTTATGTAAACTATACTACATCTGCTATATCCAATGCCAATGAGACCTTATGCCCAATACCAGGGCTCACCAGCCCAGCTGGGATAGGACAGATGTAGCAGTGATCCAGGTGTTATTTATATCATTAGTTTTCATGAACAATGGCTATTATGGTTTGAACTAGATTAAGCAAGTGAATTTTGATCATCATAAATTTTTATGTAAGTAATTTTAAGTTAGATTTTAGGGTAAGGATTAATAACAGAACATTACTATTATTATTTTTAATTTTCACACTGATTATTTTACAAATGATGATGGTGCAGATGTTCCATTGAGAATTTCATTTTGAAATCCAGACTGGAGTGGCAAAATACTTAAAGCTGATTTTTTTGTCTTATCTTATAGTGATACTTAGTGTGTAATCACTGTAATTACACATTTTTAATACTTTATTAGTGTATAATTAAAACTTATTTTAAATCTTAAGTTCTTTAAAACTATTTCATTGGGTATTTTTATCAAATTTATTTCTTGCTTTAAAATTAAGTACATGTTTTTGTTACAAGACAAATGTAGCTTAAGTTAGTGGTTGTTTTTGTAGATTTCTTTACTAAATATTTTAGTGTAGAGATTTATGATAACATATTTAATAATATGCGATTGATTTTAGCTGCCTTATAATTTTGATTTTATATGGATTCTGAGATAATTTGTGATGAGATTTATGAAACAAAAAAGCAAGATGACAAATGGTAATTTTGAAGGTCACCACCCATTCAATAAAACAAGCAAGTTAAACATTTTATTACAAAAACTTCTGCTTCAAGTTAAGATTTTAAGTAATTGTGTGTGTGTGTCTGTAATATGGATACACACACAAGGGATCTGACTGAAGTGTTTAAGATTGTTAAGGAAATTGACAGTGTTGATGCTCATCTTTTTATTTTGTACTCAGTGGTCATAATGGTAGGACAAGAAGACACAAGTATAAATCTTAAGAGGGTAGGAGTCATCTTTAGTTAAGACAGTTGTATTTTTCTAATACATTGGTTGACCTATGGAATGGGTTGCCTTCAAATGTGGTGGATGCAGTAAATTTAAGGAGTTAAGGAAAGGCTTGATAAATATTGAAGTGATAAAGACCAACTTTGATTATTATTATTTTTCAAAGTTTAGTTATTGGATAGAATAGCCTCAATGAACCAGTTGGACCCTTGTTTCTCCATAAATGTTATCATAAATATATAGGTATTCTCATCTATGTGCATGTTTAACAAGTATAATTCAAACTAGCTGTACAGATCATCAAATCAGGCATACCATTTTGTAAGTTTATAACTAACCAAAACAGTTGTTAAAACAAAGCTGCATCTAGGCTTCCAAATTATCCCTAATATTCAGGTTTGTGTTTCAAATGTTTGCACCACCTAAACAGACAAACAGTAGGAAGACTATCCAACTGTCTAGATATTTAAACAATTCAATCATATCCCCTCTAACTGTGCACTTTAAATAAAACAAGTCCAAAACTCAAGTTCCTTTGCATAGCTTAAATTACTTTAATCATGAATAATTCTAGTAGCCTATCTTTGCACTCTTTTTCAACATGTTGATATTGTTGTAAGCTATATTTTCAATGGTTTAGTTTAAATTTAGCTAGAAAGTACATGACATTAAATCAAAAATTTGATAAAAATAGGTCTAGAATACCTAGAATGTTCTTAATATGTCATCGTGAAATTCTAGTAACTTTGACAAATATCTAGAAGTGAGACATCAGATATAAATACTAGTGGGACAGTTAATTAGTAAGCTAGCAGTGAGTCAGTAAGTAGAGTGCCAGTTATTCAGTGAAGTATTTGAATAAATGTGTTATTGTGTATATTCAGTTATTCAGTCAACTAGTTGTGTAATTCCACAAGTTTAATTTTACATGTACTACAAGCTTTTAGAAGCGTTAAGGAAGAAATAAACTAATTTATTATCATTACATGGGCTAGTCTTCAAATTATTTTCACCATACAATTTATAAGAACCTAACCAACGAAAGAACAACATTATAACTCTAATGTTAGAAGTAAGAATATTTTTGTGAAAATAAAATAGAATTTGAATGTACTTGAAGTTTAGCTTAACTCTTTAAGATGACGATCACATGGTCAAGAAGTGAGATCCAAAGATAACTATAGATGGTGAATTTATTAAAAGAAGATAAAGAAGAAAAAGACAGAAAATGAAAAGAAGATCAAGAAAAAAGACAGAAAATGAAAAGAAGATCAAGAAAAACATTTTATAGAAAATTGAAAGATGATCAAGAGGTAAGAGATGGAAATTTAAGAGAAGAATTAAAAGAAAGACACACTATTTAAAGAATAATTAAAATAAAAAATAACTGATATAATATAAAATTGAAGAAAAATCACAAAAATGCTATTATGACAGAATTGATGCAGAACAGAAATCAATAAGGTACAGAAATACTGTGATGATAAAATTGAAGTACAAAGAACATCAAAAGAGTCAAAAGTGAAGTACAGAAAGATGTCTATGAAGCATAGAAAGATTATAACAGCAAGATCAGTGAAGTAGAAAAGAACATGAGTGACAGAATAAAATATTTGGGAAATGAAATGGTAAAGACAAAGATTAAACCAGTTACTCCTTTTTCTGTATCTGCCCAAGAATTCCAACCTAAAACATCATTTATTACAAAATATGGAGTTGGAGAATCTCCTTAGTCTACACCTCTTGTCACTACTGATATGCCATCTTTGACTGCAGAATCTTCATTGACTTCTATAGCCATATTATTACCAAATTCAGTTTCAAAATATAGGTGGTCAGTTCAACATCAGCCAGTCAAAAAACTAATGGACTGTGATGGAAAGGTACCATAGGAGACATATCAGACTCATTTTGAAATAATTTCCAAAGTGAAAAGGAGGAATAGTTAACAATAAGCTATCCTTCTTGCTACCCACTTAAAATGACCAATTTTTATGGCATTAAGTTATCATCCAGCTGAGAGCCTTATCAACTATCAAGCATTAGTATCTGCCTTATTCAACAGGTCTGGAGTGACACACCAGAAGAAAGTATCCAGAGCAAAGTTTTGGAACAGGGTAAAGAGGAAAAAAAAAGAGATCTTAGCTGAACTTTCAGAATACTTGAAAAGGATTGCCCAGTTATCTTACCCAGATGCTCCTCATGGAATGATGGACTCATTAGCAGGTCAGCGCAGATAGCCCTCGTGTAGCTTTGCACGAAATTCAAAACAAACCAAACCAATCATTAGCAGGTGACCAATTAGTAGAAGTCCATAACAAACAAAGATATGAGAATTAGACTGAAGTAAATTAAGTGTACATTCATAAAGGAAGCTCTGTTGTTGGAGATGGAATTCAAATCTGTTAAAGTCACAGATAAACTATCAAAAATATCCTTTAGAAGTTATGGGAATTTCAGATCATGTATTATTGAAACATCAGTTTTCCATCTAACACTAGTCTAGAAGAATTGAAATAATTATTCAGATAGCTAGTTACACAGAATGATAAGAACAAACCACAAGAAAATAGGTGTTTAAAGTGTAATTTGAACTGTTGATTAAGGCCAGTATAGAACAAGAAAACCTAGAGGTTATTAGAAAGAGGGAACTGTCATAATTGTGAAAATCATAACCATTACAGCCAAGATTGTAAGGAATCAACAGCTGATATTAAGGAAAGGAAACAATGAGGATGTGTTTCAGAAACAAGTAAGATCAAAGAAACGACAAAGAGCTAACCAGACAACAAAAAGACAGGAATTAGCTTGATTTATAAGTTGAAGCTCACCTGAACATATTCCACTTACTACAAATATGATTTAAGGAGAATCATCCACAAGTCCAGGAGTTTATCAATGGAAAATCTTGAAGTGTGTTGATCAACACTGTTTCTACAGTTATTGATCTTAATGTCTTGTGCCCTCTAGCTAAATCTAAATTTTAAAGCATTGGTAATATAGCTTACAACAAATATCAATATGTTGAGAAAGAGTGGAAATACAGGCCACTAAAATTATTAATAGTTTAAGTTCTTCAAGCTATGCAGAGGGGCTTGAGTTTTGGACTTGAGCTGAGTGCTTAAATGTTGTGAAAAGAACTGGCCTGTCAAGGATGTCCTGATTCCCAACCTCCACCAACAAACAAAAACTAATCACAAAATCTGATCTTGATCTCAAATTTTCATTAACCCTTTTCTTAAACTGCAGTAAATTTGCAACTTCTACCACTCTAAATGTCAATTTGTTTCACAGGTTTACTGCTGTATTGGAGAAATAAAATTTCCTTGAATAAAGATATGCCTGACCTATTCAACTCTTAAGTTCATGACTTCTTGTATAAGTGTTCTCAGAATTCAACATTAACAAATCTGATCTACCTTTTTTAATGTTGCTTAATAATTTTGAATGCTTCAGTTAGATTACCCTTAACCATTCTCTTTTGTAAGACAGAACAAGATGAAAAACCTCAACCTGTCTTCCTATGACAATATGTTCATCCCTGGAATTATCCTAGTAGACTCCTTTAAACCCTCTCCAACATCTTTTTGTCCTTCCTAAGATAAAAGGACCACAGTTGCCCATATTACTCCAAACGAGGGATAACTAGAGACTTGTACAAAGAAACTAATTGGTCTGATAATATATGCTGGATACCAATTATTAATATCCTACTTCTTTGTTCACTAAATTAAAACTATAGAGTTTTAATTTCCCTATATGATAGAATTTTAATATTTTTTTAATTTAAGAGTAAGAAGAGTATTGTGACTTTGCATATGACTTAGACTTTATTTGTAGTATTGTGGTGAAAAGAGCAAATAGAATTTGAAATTTGTTTATAGCATTTTAAACTCAAGAGCAAGAAGGTATTGTGATTTGCACAGGACTGGTGAGTGGTTTTGCAAATTTGTTGTGCACAACGTGCACTGAAGGATTTTGTCAGTTTCCAAAGATTTTCACCTAGAGCAGAAGATTTTACTGTAGAAATTCACATGTGAAACATCTGTCACCATAAATTTCTCTAAATTGCCAGTTTTGTGATCATGAAATAAGTAGATTTAATTGTAGTTTATTGAGTATTAACATAAACACAATGACTTGTTCAAGTTTAAAGACCATTCTATCTTGGTGCCAACATATAACATTTAGTGAGACAGCTGTATTTTTTTTATGAAAAGGTTAAGAAATTTACCTTGAATAGTGTGGGTAATATGTTTAAGTTCTGGATGTGTAAATGTACTCTTGTTCTTTAAGGAAATTATTTTTTTGGGTAGTCATAAACTTGTTGAATGGTTTTCATGAAGATATATGTTCTGCTAGTTAAGATTTTTTAAAACTTTCCATTGGAAGGGTATGTGGAGGTGAAGGGGAATGTTTATTTTGGATTTGATGCTTTTGTTATTTACTTTTAAAACTGAGGGATGATATTGATGGGCCAGTTAACTTTCTGAGGCTTTGCTTTTTTATGCTCTTAAATTTACAGTAAACCCTAAATCACGATTACTTGATATTAATAAAACTTACGATAATGTCATCAGGATTAGTTCTTAAGCATTTGAATTTCAACTTTCTTTCCTTGCAGATTATTAATTGTGGAAAAGTGTGCAGTAATTTGATAAATTAGAAATGAATACAGAAAAGTCATCAACTCAGATCTCTATATCAGACTCTCCAATATCAACTGTTTCTCCAATTTCTGGAGTATCATCAGTTGAGATGCAGGCACCACCTCCAAGTCTGATTACCACAACTATGGCAGTGACTTCAGGACCCATTCCCATGGCAGTGACTTCAGGACCCGTTCCCATAGCAATGACTTCAGTACCTATATCCATGACAATGAATTCAATACCTGTTTCCATGGCAATGACTTCAGGACCTGTTTCCATTTCAGCAACAGTGTCTCATCCAATAACACCTGCTACACCAGCACCAGCACCACCTCGAGAAGAAATGGCTACACCAGCACCATGTCATACTCCAATTGCTCCACCCCAGACTCAGTCCTCAATGCATCCTACTACGCATCAAAATATAGGACAGACAGCAATTGCAAATGTGGCATCCTCTTTGTTTCCACAGGTAAAATTATAGTCTTCAGGTTTCTCAGGGATAGAAATAATGAAATAAAATTGCATTCACTTAAGAGGAAGCTATCAGAAAGGTTACCTTCCCTCATGTAAAATTGCATTTCCTGTTGAATTGTTTTTTATTTAATCCATGTAGTATGTTCACTTTCATTGGTCAAAACTAAAGAAATACAAATGGACATTACATTCCCAATCAGAAAGCTAACTCAAAAAATTAAATTCCTTGGAAATGCAGGAATGTAATATTTTGATCCCTGTTTTTTTATAAGCCTCTCTGATTTGTTTGGAAAATTCTGGTCAGTGTATGTGAATGTTTCAGTGATTCTTTGTTTAGTCGTACGTTATGACAGTGTGTTTAAACATTACGTGCACTATCTTGTATGACAAACCTGATTTTAAAAAAAGTATTCAAACAGTTATCCTTAATTCCTCAGATAAATTGGCTTTATGATGGATGTTTTGAAGGTAAGTAATGTTGTTGTGCATTAAACATGTGATGGATGTGATTTTGGAACAGTCTTCAGAAATTTCTAAACAAGTTGCTTTGTGTAATAAATGCAACTGGGGAAACTTTCTTAAAATTCCCATTCAGAGACCAATACGAAGTATGTAATGATGTTGTAGAGCTGGTTGTTCAGGATGGACAGTCTTACTATTGTCATGGACATACTGTAAGCATAATGATAATTCTGATGTTTGATATCCATGGTCCAACAGTTCTTTTGTACTTGTACAAAAATATGTTGTATGTTCATTGCTTAGTGAGTTATGATTTGTCTTAAGTAATATTTTGTGAGGTTTATTGTTGCTTTTTGACAAAATATATACAAATAATTTGTTGAATTTTAATTTCTTTTGCCCAGTATATATTCATATGCACCATTATCCCAATAGTATGGTATTTTCCAATGTGTAAGCTACATCTGACGTGATTGGTAAAGAGAAATAAAAAGGAAAAAAAAAACTTTAAGAAACAAACTAAGTTTCTCATAAAGGGAATGATTAGGTAACGAAAAGTTTTCTCGAACTTGAAATATATTGACATTGTATTTAATATCACATTCATTAAGGTCATTAGCCAGCAGTTCATGATTGAATATATGGACATTAAAACTGTTTGAAATCTTCCTTCTTAGAAATTAATACATGTAATAAAACTAGAATCTTAACTATGATAAGGCAAAAACCACTGTTATAAAATATCATTAGTCACCTTCCTTAGTTCACTGTTGTTCAAACCAGACATTTGATAATCCATCATGTGATGTGAAATGAAAATAATTTGCCATTTAGATTATGCTTGTCAATGAATGTGTAATAAAAGTGATTTACATCTTTAGAGTTCTTGACATTTCTCTGATGTTGCATGCTTGAAAATTAAGTATGTTGATAAATTCATATCTTTAACCATTTTTCTGAAAGAGTTATTTCCAGGACACTTTTAGTGTCTGTAGTTACTTGAAAAAATGTGACAACATCCTCTTCTTCAAGGTGTGTTGACTAGTTTTACTATCTGACATACTGAGGGAAGGAACCATTCATTAAACTGAAATTATAACCAGTTCCATCAATATATGGCAGAACATGGACATGCCATACTTCCCTCACTACCATTTGCATCATATTCTAGTATAGAATATTGTATTGCCTGTTGCTAGTTCAAATGAATATGTTCTCGGTACCTCTGCAGGCAAACTGGTTTAGCCTAGCTATTAGGAAAATGTAATTTAATGGGTGTCTGGTATACAGGCCAACCATGTAGTCTGTTTTTATCTGTTTGTTCTGGAGTGGGTACCCTACACTTGTGGTTAGCCAGAATTGACAGATGTTCATTGATTTTGAAGTAATTCCACATTTTACAGCACTTTAAGACACTTTATGAATCAGTGAAAGTAAAGTTTCTAACAAAAATATTTGTGTCACATATATATTTATTATTACTATATGTAATTCGTATTATGAATCAGTGAAAGTAAACTTTCTAACAAAAATTACATAAATATATATATATATATTTTTTTTATTAAAGGTGCAAGTGATCCATAATCCTAGTTGCTTGCAGCAGCTGTATCCTCAGCCACAAATGCTCCTTCCTGGAAACCTCACCATCCAACAAGCTAGCTTGGGTCAGTCACTGCAAAATATGGGATCTGCACCAACTCTTAGCTTTCAGCTGCAAAACAAAGGACTGATGGACCAAAAAGGAGTGGCTGTCACAGGTCCAACTCTAATTCCAGCAGCACCGATACAGTCAGTAAGCACAGTTGGGAAGGTATGTAAGAAGTAACCTTTTTTTATTATATTTATTTTTAAGAATAATTTAAAGCATTGAAGCACATATTTTATTTTTGTATTTTATTATTTTAATGCTTAAATTCATTTTTGAATGATCTTACAGAACCTTAATATTTTGTGAAATGTTTACATAAACACGTGGAAAAGAGAAAACTCCAGGTCTTACCACTATTATGTACAAGCTTTAAACCTTGATTGGCTCTTCTGTGAAATTGTCACACTTATTAAAATAGCTTAGAACATCCACATATTATTCACACAGAAAAACTACATTACTACCGTGTGCATATAAAAGTAACATCATTGCACCAGAATGATTTTTCTCCTGCTGCATATAATATTATCTTTGTAAAGTTTTACGAGGGTATTAAGTCCCTTTATTTTTTGATGTAGAAGATTATGTACATACAAGTTTTAATGAAAAGTATTGCCAGTTTTTGGAAGTATTATACAAAAACAGAGAAATTATTTTTTTAAAATTGCTTTATTGTTTTATAGTTTCATGTTACTGTTGGACTAGACCTTTAATTTCTTAATTTTTATTTTATATTATATCTTTATATTAAGGTTTAAAGAGAAATATTGAATTCTCAAATAAGGATGTATCACACACTATGGGATGTGACATGTAATTTACTATGCAAAACAATTCAAGAATAATTGGAATTTGTCATATTAAAAGTGAGGGGAAAAAAAACCTCTGTTCTAAAGTAATATCAGTCATACCCCTCAAGTTGATTTTTATGTAGATCAGTCCTCTGATAATCAACCGTGATTGGTCATTCAGCTTATGCTATATGTATGTACATTATGTAGTGTCTCTCAGAATCTCATCTGACTTACCACTTTAAAGTGAATCACAAAGCTTAAAGTGTACCAAATTGCTCATGAATCACAACTAGACCTCCTTAGGTTGTTTCACTGATTGGAGAGCCATTGGATAAATGGAAGTGGTCCAATTGTAGCAGCTGTTGGAAATTGACTACAAGTGGCTCAAAGTATCATAAAGGAATGTGGAAACACTTCCAAACTACAGTTGTTTGTAAAGAAGTAAAGCCATCTCTACCAAGATAGACCTTTGTCCAAAAGCCAGGGTACTCATAGACCAAAGTTGTTTTTACTTTTTTTATTTTTTAAAGGGAAAAATGAATTAACCTGTATATCTTGGAAGTACTTTCATTAGCTGTTGACAACTTCTTGTTAATTCTAACTTGGTGCAGTTATAGGATACTTGCTTTGAGACTGAATCAGATGTTTACATCTACAACTGGGAGTCTTGGCATTTTACAGATGGTTAGAGACAAGCCTCACAAGTCCAGCCTATATGCATTATTTTCACATCAGTGCACAAAACAGCTTGTATGTAGTGGTGTCAAGAACACACAGAATGGACCAACAATTTGTGGAAGAACTGTATTCTTTTTGTAATCAGTTGTGCCTTACCTTGTAGTCAGACAATAACACTATACTGAAACCAGATCCAATACCATTTTCATACAGGAACATAACACATATTGCCTATCCATCATGCAAAGTAATTTTCATTTTATAAAAATTTTCTAATTTCACATGCGAAATCTTTATAATGTCCAGATAGTTATCAAACGTTTCTTAAGAGAAAAATTTATATTTTATCTTTTATTTTCAGTAACAATTCTCTGTATGGGTTAGGCAGATTTGACCGATCTCGAAACCACCATAAAAAATTAGGAAAATAAATATAAATTATGCCTCTTTCATTCTAGAATAACAACAAATTATAACATGAAAGCATAAATGTTTAGACTAAATAGCTTATATCTCGTAACATTATACATGTATATATATATTTATTATTTTTATTATATTGACCTTTCAGCCATGCCTGGCTAATGATACAGTAGTTACAATAACTCAGCACACGTGCACTCATGTTACCGTATCCAATAATGTACAACTGATCTTTAGTCTTTAATAAATGACCTGTCTTGGCCGTGTTTTAGTAGACTAGTATTTTGTAAAATACAGTCACATTTCAATTATTATACATTATATATGTATATGGATTATTGCTATTTAGAAATAAGTTCTTAAACTTATTTTTCTTAAAACATAGAACAGTAAATAAAGAAGTAAAGCAAGCAATTATCTCTTCTAGTTACAACCTATGCACTTGGTTGCTGCATGATGTAGGTTGCTAAGCCTTTTAAAATTTTGCACGTGGAGGATATAAAATGAAATAATTTTTTTGGGGTTTTATATATATACAGTTGAATAACCAAAATATCATAAATTACTATATTGATACCATAGAATACCACTATAATTTATCTTAGTAACTACGCTGTTTTTTAGTCTAAAAAAATATGAAATTTCGAGCAGACTAAATACACAACCTACCTCCTTGAAATCTTGGTTCAAAAGAAAGAGATGACATCCTAAGAATTTAAAATGGCTGAGAAACCACTAGGGAGACATTTTGAGCTTTCGATTGGTTATTCATGTCATATATAGAAGTAAGTATATGAATAAGGGAGCATTTCCAAAAATGGAAAGAGGTGAGTGGGGCGGCACTGTCTTTGATTTATTACATAAGCAATATCTTAGCAAATAGAAAATATAAGAGGCTCTTATTTTATATTCTAGCTTGTCAATATCATTAATTTGAGTTTCTGATTCATACAAAACTATAGACTTAGTATTTTGACATCACAAACATCTAATTTGAACCATTGCTGCATTCAGCATACTACGTGACAAACAAAAATCGAAGTTTAACTGAGTTTTAAATATTTACTTTTAAATTAAGAAATTGAGTAATGTATAATAATAAAATTTTAATTATAATCTACAGTTTGATACCAAACTTATTGACATAAATTCATGAAACAGTAGTTCAATAAAATTTTGAATGTGAGTCAACAAATTCAATGACATGGCCTTTCACCTGTGACCCGTATGGAAAGGGTTAATAGTCTGAATGGAATGACCAATTTTTTGGATATTAGGTTGCATTATGGATCTTGTGGAGATTGATTTGTACAAAAATATTTTACTTTATTTTATTTCAGATGTTCTCAGTTATTTTTGTGGAAAACAGAGTTGGCCAATTTATGCTATTTGGTAATCGGTTAACTAAGGGTCCCATTAATTGATTAGTACAGTTGGTAGTGAATGCTGCTACACAGTTGCCTTTCTTCTAGTTAGCATTTAGAAGAAAAAAAAGCTGGTGGTGGGTGCTGAAAGCCAGTTGCTTTCACTCTAATCAGCAAATCAACAACATTATCTTTTTACAAGATACAAAATTAATTAACCAAATACAATATAAATAAATGAAACTGCTCAAATACAAAATAACTTGAACAAATAGGGTAATTTTGTAGATCATTGATTATTAGTTTCATTTTATGTGTGATTATATTCAATAACAGTGGTGTTAAAATGTTTCTTGACCTTTTGCTGTGCAATGACCCAGCCATATTCCTGACACTTGTACTGCTGAAAGACATAACTTGCCTTTATGTTCTTAAACAGAATATATATATTGATTCCATAGTTATATGGCCATTTACTGTCTGATAGACCAGGGTTTTTCAATCTTTTGCACTTTAAGGCCCACTTAGCTATTTTGTACAGTAGTAAAGACCCATACTTACAGCTGATGACACATTAGTTCTTTGGAGTCACAGTTGTTCTAGCCCACAGTGGCCCATAACAGCTCATCATATGGCCCACTGGTTGTAAATCATTGTGTTAAACAACCATGTGATCTATCTCTTTACTTGATCAAAGATAGTGCCAGATTAATTTTCTAGAAAGTTCCCATCCTAGCTTTGTTTGAGACTGAGGGATTGGCATGTACTTGCTTCAACAACATTCTGAAACTGGATGTCCTTGAAGCATAACTCATAAATTTACAAAAAAAGTAATAGTGTGAGCTAACCATATTTATAACTGCAAGTTAAACCTTTATCATAATGTGTATTAAAGGCAATATATCTAATTTAATACAGAGAGATCTGTTACTTTGCTAAACAAAATTGTATCTATATATGTTAGAGAGATAAAGAATGCAAAGAATCTACAACAAATTAATCATAAATTTATTATAGAAGCCAGTCACATTTGAAAGAGTAAAATACATTAAGAAAATAAACAACTAAAGTAATGAAGTAAATTATAAATGAAAATTTATGCAAAAGGCTGATAAAGTAGATATAAAGACTGCTTCTTCTGTTTAGACTTAATACAAACCTAATTGTATGGAGGCTGAATGATTAATTGATGTGTACTTGTTTTAACAACAATTTGAAACTGGATGTCCTTGAAACATTTATAAATGTACAAAACAATAATATTATGAGCTAACCATATTCACAAATACAAGTTACACCTTCATTCTTATGTGTAGTAAGTGCAATGTATATAATATAATACAGATATTGTTAAACCAAAACATATGTACATGTTAAAACACAAAAAATTATATTAAGTTGCTTATAAATCTATTGTAAAAATCAATTATAACTGAGATATGATTGGGAAAATATAAGACAATAAAAAATAATCAAAATAAGGTAATTAAGTAAATTATGAATGACAATTAACAAAAAGGATGACAAAAGGGAGATATAGAAACTTCTTCTGTACAAACTTAATAATATAGAATAATTGTAGGTGAAAGAATAAACTATGCTTTCAAAAAGTGTAGTGTAGCATATGTTGGTATTCATCATCTAACATCATATTATGAAATTGGCAGAGGAGTAATGTTTTTTGTTGGCAAACTACATTGTTAGATAAGAAAGCTTAACTGTTTTATGGGTGGTTAAGTTAATTAAATGTTATGAATACTGTTTTGATTCAACAGAGCAAAAGTATTTTGAATAATGGAGAAAAAAGAAAAAAGTTGAAAATTTTAACTGAATTGAATTTTTAATTGAAATAATTTTTTTATTCCTTTAGATTTATATCTTCCAAAAAAGAGCCAATGATTATGACACAAACTTAGAGTATTCTGTATCTAACAAGAAAGCTGAAGATGAAGAAGAATGTATAAATTAAATTGTTACATACATGTTACATACAGTTATATAACAATGAGTGTAAAATTGTAAAGTTTCATATTCTGAGATTACTGTTTGTAAATATATATATTGTAAGTTCTAACTCAAACATGAATGCTAGTACTAATGCTTCCATGAATGCTGAAAACCAAAAGTACTCTGTGAAATTAATTATTTTGTGGCTGATTAAACATTAAAATTGCAATGGGAATAGGATTCACAATGGCTAATAAGTATTTTAAGTTGCCTAGTAAAATGTTTTCCATGTGAGCATATTCAAAACATACTAATGTAATGAAATTTGCATTATTGTAAAAAAAATTACATGAAATATTAAGATGTAATTTTACTTTCTGTTAGTCTCACTTTCAGTCATTTAAAAAAAATTTTATCTTCAACTTGTGTTGCTAGTATTTAGGTACTATTGTCAGTAAAAGTTTTACTTTATGAAAAAAATAACTACACGACTGAGCAATGGGGCAGAATTTACACAACTGATGAAACTTCTCAGCAGACCTGGTAACTTAGGCTTAATACGTTGTATAATTGGTAGATTTTAGAAATATAAAATGACTAAAACATTCTAACATTTAGTGGATTTTTTATAATTTTTATAACCTTTTTTTTTCCTTCTTTTCAATCTCTTCAGAAAAGTTTACGGATTAAAGCAAGAATGTATTTCTAATGCAAGTTATTTGCCACTTCAGGGCATGGTTTTGAGCAAATAGAGTATCTACTGTAATATAAACTGATTTAGCATAAAAAAAAATTATAATTTTTTTAATACTGTACCACAACTATGATCAAGGGAGTAAAAGTATTGGTAGGAGTATTAAAAGTTGTTATAATTATTTCTTTTTCTCAGGAAAAGAAGTTAAATTTGGAATGCATTTTATTTCATTATTAAAAAATACCAATTTTCTAATAAGTACTTTTTTTTTATAGGTACCTGGTATCATTTCTTAATGTACATGAAGCTATATGTTAAGTTTATAAAACAGCTAATCTTGTTTGTGTAAACCAGTATATTGCAATGACAAATGGGAAAATATGCAGATATTTTGCAGAGGCATGAATTGTACTCTAGGGTAACTACTCAGATGTAACACTTTTGTTTTGGCTTTGTATGGATACCTTAATAGGTAAAAACCTCAGTAAGTGAAAGTAGTTAGCTGACAAATCAGTGCTGTTATTTCTTTATTTAGGATAAAGGACATTTCCAGAATATAACTATGTTTAAGGTTTAGGCTGACATTGTACTTATGGGAGTGTACCACCGTTTTCTTCTACTGGAAGTGTTGTGCATTTTTGAGGGTACCTTAGCTATAGACTTGCTTGAAAATAGCATGATTAGAATTACATTTTGGGGGATTTTTAAACATTAAATATTTTTGGTTGAGACAAAGTTCTTTATTGTAAAGGAAGAAGTTATTTGAGAATAATCTTGTTAGTGAAATATAGGAAATGTGGATTAAAGGAGAAGTCATCATTAAAGGCAAGGTTTTGCCTCAAAACAGAGGTAAAGAAATTAACAGTTAATTGTTATAATGTTATAGGTATTGAAAGTGTAAGTTGAAGTTAAAGCATGGTTTAAGGATAATGCCTGATATAAAATGAACGAACAGCTTTTATAATGTAATATAGGTAATGCAGATATTTTATTTAAAAGTAAAAAGGTGAAGATAATTAATGTTAACTTTTTATAAGAGCAAGCTACTTCGGTCAAGTAATGAATATAGCTAAATTAATACACTGTTACAACTAACAGAGATTAAAATACATTGATTCATCAGTTGAGTACCTATGCTGTTAATGATATTTTTGGCTATAAACCAAATAGTGTCTCATGAGTTGTGGCCAGCATAGGACATTTAAGTTAGCCCTAAATCTGTATACTAAGCTAATAATGCAAAACAATCTGTATAACAAAAATATAATAATAAGAAATTTAAAATAATAAAACTAGATATGTTAAACACTATAACTAATACTACCAATGAAAATAATATTTAAGAATAGAGTATACCTCACTTACAGAAAACACACACTAATTGTTTGCTTTGAGTACATTATACTGTGGTTGCTTTAATTTCATTTTAATGTTCATTAAAAAACTCAACATCAGTAGGACCATGTATAAGTAAAATTTTCCACAATTCTCCCAAAAAATGTTGTTTGGCCAATGAAAATCCATAAAATGGTTCTGAAAATGCAACGATAGAGGAGTATGACATCTGAAATAAATTTATGTGACACACTACTGTTTAGGTACAGAGTCAAGTAGTAGGACAGAACCAATAGTACAGCCAACAACTAATGTTTATGAAGATACAAAAATAAATAATAATAAATAATTAATTAAATGAATATCAGAATTGTAGAATAAGTAGCTAGAATTGTGTTACTGAAATTAAAACATTACCATGTTAAGTACAATAAAAAGAAAAACAGTGTAATGAACATATTATGAGGTATATCTCACACAACTAATCTATCTTTAACTAATCACTGTCACTTTACAAAACATTTGGACCAGGCAACAAGAAACAATAAAGTTAAATCTTCTGAAACAGCCACAAAGTAAACATTATAGGATTCAAGAAAGTCCAATAATAATACTTAGAATAGGAAGTTACAATTATAAGTTTTCAAGGGTTTGTTTGTTTCTTTTTGAATTTCCTGCAAAGCTTTTACCAACAGATAGTGGAATTGACCATTACATTATAACGCCCCATGGCTGAAAGGGCGAGCATGTTTGGTGGGACGGGGATTCGAACCCATGACTCTCAGATTGCGAGTAGAGCACCCTAACCACCTGGCCATGTCGGGCCATTTTTAAGGGCAAGGCATAATTTTTTCTGGGAATATTCAGTAAGGGGGTTATGCTCCCTAAAATATATCCTACAGTATATGCATGTAGTAAGCTGCTTAACTGATTTAATATTGGTTGTATTTTTGTGCTCCCAACAAGCTCTGTGAATTGGGATAATAATGAATGTAGCATTGTCATGTGATTGAAATGATAGTATGGCTGGTGAAAAACCACAGTAAGTGGCACAAACAGTTACAAGTATTGATGGTTAAAGAAACAAGTTTAAACACATTCATATGTTCTTTTTAGTTTGAAGTTGTCTTCTAGCAGGAAAACTGGTCAACAATGCCTATGTTATCTCAGAACTTTGAATTCTCTAAGGCCAGGAAGCTGTTTTGCCTAAAGTAACACTGGGATGTGTTGAAAATAGGCAGGTTTTTCATTAAGCAACTTTCAGAGGTTTTTCATTTTTTTTAGTTATCCACTGTGTATAAAATTCTTGTTGATTTTAAATAGAGTTGATGGCAAGAATCTCACATATGAGGATTAGAGCATTGTTTGTGTTTATATACTTAATGTGTTTTTTAATGTTCAGAAACTCTAGTATCAACACTTATTCCACTTTCACTTACATAACTTTTATCACAGGATTGGCATGGTAAAATAATTAATTTAATAATATGATGAAGATAAAGAAAGTTAAAGACCCCTTTTCCAAAAGTTCTTGACAATTCAGCACCTGTGGTTACAACAGTGGTAAATAAGTATGACAATTAATTAGCAAAAAGTAATGTTACTTAGCTAATGACATAATGTTTTACTACATATGGAACTGTTAAATAATTAGTATCAGCTGTATATATTCTTCTTCCTCCTACTCTTTTTGTTAGGCTAAAAGCTTTTTGGCTACATCACTCCACAAAAGATTGCTACACAATCCTATCCTGATATAATTCTTGTTCCTCTACCTTCTCTAGTGTTGTTCCTCAATTTTCAATTGCTTGTTCAATATTTTTTCTCCATCTCACCTTTGGTCTTCCTGTGGACCTTTTTCTGATTGGTATCCACTCCATATATTTCTTCATGTACCTCTCTTCTTTCATCTGCTTGACATGCACCTACCACCTCAACTGATCCAAGCCTCTGCTTGAGTTTCTAGAGCAAGTGCTAGGCCTGTCCTGGGCCCTAAAGGCTGTTAACTAGTACACTAGCCCTTTGTCTCTGGCTTCAATATGGTTACAGGTCTACTATCACTAGATCTGAGCAGACCCAAGGTAGGCTTCAGAGTCATTTGAATGTGAATTGTTATGTACTGCAGTTCTGTTTGCTTTAAATTTTCTTCTTGACTGTTGCATCACTTGACATAATGTTACTATTTGCCATTGTTCTTGTTGGTCAACTCTCAGTAACTCTCCAATTAGCTACTAGGGCTAAGCCATTGTCTACTATGTTAGCTTCAAGGCAAGAATGTAGCCTTTAGGCTTAAATTATGTAGAAAGATTTTGTTACTTTCTTGTGATTGCCAAGTTTATTTTATTTAGTTTTTTGCTCATTAGTATTTCTCTGATCTCTGAATAACTGGCTGGCTATTTATAATGTCCACACTGCAAGCTGTACATACTGTTTGGCTGCTATTTAAGATTCGTAAGAAATCATTCATATGTTATTTTTACACTCATTAAAATATATGTGTCAGTTACAATAATCATATTCAGGTGTTTTTACAAAACCAAGTTTAAAATGCTAGATAATATACAGATGTTTCATTCATTGGTGAAAAATTGAATATTACTTACTATTTTTAAAAATCAGATGTTAGACTATATTCAGGTTAAATTTCTTCCTTTCTTTGATTAAGAGTAAAGTATTACTTATGAAAGTGAAAAATCAGGTTTTGAACAATTTTCACATGTTTCATTAGTCAAGTGCTCAAAATAACAAAATTCATCAGTCAGGAGTGAATTAGTACTGAAAAAATGGAACTGAAAATCAGATGCTACAAAGACTGGGAATACAATTTTGTTTTCAGAAAACAAAACATTTTTCAATAACATTTCTGTAAAGATTATTACCAAAGGCAGTAAATAAAAATGAAACTCGGGAGAAGAAACTGAAGAACAGAAACCATAAAATAAAAAGAGTACACAAACTAAAATGCAATAAAATATAAAAATATAAATATCCTGTTTATTAAAGATATTGGATACAAGACTTTCATCATCTTTTCTGTTGTGCAGTAATTATTGTGTGGTATGGTGTATTAAAAGTGACTCTCTGTAATATTAGGAAAACAATGAATTTGATTTGTCTGTGAAATACCTGATCTTTATGTGAAGAAATACATAATGTTTTGAACCATGTTAGCTATATGTAAGGAAGTTTGTGGATATGAAATTAACAACTTTTAAACCTTGACATTTCATTTGTGTGGCATTGTCTTTGAGAAAAGCAGTGTTTAGATGTACCTAAATACTTGCTGAGAATTTTCTCTGCGATACACTTTAATAGTTACTGGCATAGAGGTTGAGCAATATTTAAACTAAAAGTGTCTCTCTTTCAGCTTGTGTGTGTGTGGAGTTTGGTTCATCTATGTTATTAGTGGTTTTATAGTAGTCAGAATTTTGTTATCATTTTCAGATTCTACATACATGGTATGTTGATTCCCTGCTTTGTGTTTAATGCTGGTTATGCAATATGCTCATTAGCTTCTATTTACCACCCTTTTTTCCACTTTGAAAGTGAAATTAACAGTTCTGATTTTATCATTTTAATGCAGGGAAATGGGATTAGCACAGCCAACCTTATATCTGGAGGAGGACAAGTTATTGCAACAGGTGGGAAAAGTTGTGTTGTAGGACAGATGATCTCAGCAAAGTCTACTGCTGTTATTCAAGGTCAGGCAGGGTTTGTCCCTTCTACCACAAGCCAGCAGGCAGTGGTGATTGGTCAGTTAGGAGTGATTTCCAGCCAGGCATCCATTCTTCCTACACAGAATAAAGCCATTGGTGACAATTCCAGAGGGAAGCAACCCTTTGTGAGTGTTCAGATTATGAGTAAAATGATTTTCTCAGCAAATCTCCTGAATTACTATCCATTGTATCAGTTTTCAGTAGAAGCAATGGATGTATCATTTTTTTTTAAAGGAAGAGGTTGCATGACTGTCAGTGAAAAGTAAAAGTAACCATAATTTTTTCAGTATTTTAATCTATAAAGGGAACTAAATTATGAGAAACCAGCATTAATCTCAAGAACCATATTATTTTGTTTGTGTCAGCCTATCAAGTAAGCTTTCCCAGCATGTGCTTGCATTGCATAGTGAAATATGTTTTTTTTTTTATGAGATAGCTCTAAGAGTTCAAATGGTCAGATTTATTTCATATCAGTATTAGTTCATGTTTTTTATAAATGTTTTAAGCATACCTTTTGTTTCTTTTTCAGCTTTTATTTAATATTTTTGTTTATTACAATATTATATAATCTTCAGTTGACCTTTTTTCTTTTCTTTTCTTTTGTTTCTATCCCACTGTAGGTTATGGGAAATATGACTTCCATGTCATTTAGATCCCCTTCCCTACTTCCACCTAAGGTACGTTAGTATAATAACCAAGTTTCTGAAGAACATCTTATTACATGTCACATGTACAATATTTTGTATATCAGACTGTTAAGAATTTTATTATTTTATTTGTGTTATTTGCAACTAAAATCAGTAGAAAATGTGTTTGTTTTTTAAAACATTTTCTTTTGAATATAGCTTTAATGTCAGTGGGCAGGCTAAAAAAGCATTTATCACTATTACTCTAAATAAACAATCCCTTCTTACATACAAGCATGTTTTTCTATTGTCAGATTTAACTTTCAAGGTGAAAAAATTTAAAATGTTACAGGTGTAATTGGTAACTGTCTTAAGAAAGACAGAACCTTGTTTTTGTAATATATTGTTTTAATTTTTTCCATTTAAACTACGTACGTGTTTTAGTTATATCCAAAATATTTTGTTTTCTCTTTTATGGTATTTACAGAAACAAATGCTAATTTTCAGAATTAGATTTAGCAAAGTTATGTCAGCCCAGGTGTAGAATTATTTCAATATTAGGTTTGTGTATTTTTTTATTAATAATGTTTCCTTAAACCTGTCTTTTGCTTAGGTTTTGTCCTTTACCCCTTATTTTTCTGTGAAAGACAATTAAGGAAGCATTATTCATAAAAGTACACAAACTTAATATAAATGTTTATATTGGATTTCCCCTTTACCTTTATTGAATGCTCTTTATCACATATGACTCCTGTTTAAACAGTTTAAGAGCCAACATAAATTCTGTTCTCTTTCTTTTTTACCAGCTGAGGAAGCTTCACTGAAGAAGTGAAATGTTTTGGTTTATGCTTTATTTTTTAGTTACTTGAGAGAAGAAGAAATTCATTCAAGTGTCCATTTCATTTATAACCTGTAAATTCCAGAATTAATAATAATAATATTAATAATTAATAGGAATTAATAATAATACTGTCAGTATTACCAATAAAAATGCAGCTTTTGCTTCCAAGATAACTTTCATTATTGGTTATCTGATAATAAAATCATTTTTTAACATCAAAGTTGTTAAAAAATGTGTATGCAAGCCGTAGCAGATGTGCAAACTGAGATTCTCAGAACAGTGCATTAAACTGTGTAAAGTTACTTTAAAAAAAGTTCTTAAAGTTCCAGTCTTTACTTTTGTGGTGCTAGTTTCCATCATAGCTTAATATAAAATGGTAATGTAAGAAATAAGTCCTTTTTTTTGGCAACTCAAAAACAATATGAATTAAAGAATAGAAGTTGTTTGAGAATATATGTTTTAAAGTTAATAATTTCTGGAACTTAGAAAGTAGCCTGAGAAGTGAAGGCCAACAAATGGGCAGGCAGTATATTGTGAAAAAAAAAACATTGTTAATTTCTTATGATACATTTTGAGTTAATTCATAATGATTTTAAATCAAAAGTATTTTCAACATGTCACTGCACTACTTGCTCTGTTAAATTTGTATAGTAACCTGCATAATAGATATTATAAAGTCTAATGCTTTTTGAGGCTATTTTGGCCAGTAAAATGTCCAAGTAAAAATATTGGAAGATTAATAAATTCATGAAATATCCAAAAAACATATAATGAAATGTAAAGAGACTTACCTTGCCTAATGATTTATATTCTTCTAGAATATGAAACAAAAAATTGAAGAAAATATTTTACATAGCGTAAACTCAGTAATGATTTTTAAAAAAATCAGTTTTAAGCTTTATGTGTAATGAATTTTACATTGAGCTATTAGTGACTCAGCATTTATATGTATTGTTATGAAATACTGTATATAAAAAAAAATGAAACATTGTTTTAAATTACAATTTTTGATCAAATTAGAGTCCTACCCAGTACCTTCTACGTTTGGATGTCTTTTTCAACACTCACCTCAGTTGGGTCTAACCTTCTCTTCTCAGATTCTGTTCTATAAAATTGTCAGTTTGCCATACTCTGTCTGCTCACTCACTTTCTGCATGCGAGGTTCTGTCGCTTTTGGGGATGTGGTCTTCTATGATATCACTAATCCTCCTCAGCATTGCACTTCCTTCAGTGGACTCTGCACGATCAATGGCACCTTACTTGGGATCCCTTGGATGCTCCTATCACCCTTCCTCCTTCCCTTGTAGACAATCTCCTTTGGTGGTTGGACAAGACTCACACATCAGTGGATTTCCCACTTCCCCCTCCTTGCCTGGACTTAAATCTGTTTATGGACGAATCCCTAAAGGGCTGGGGTGCATATGTCGATCAATCACCAGGAGGCTTTGGATCATTGGTCTCTAGACAAACAGTCTTTACATATCAATGTCCTAGAGCTCCTAGCCATTCGTCGGCTTTGCG
Source organism: Limulus polyphemus (assembly GCF_000517525.1). Lineage (NCBI taxonomy): Eukaryota > Metazoa > Arthropoda > Merostomata > Xiphosura > Limulidae > Limulus > Limulus polyphemus. The sequence goes on from NW_013667190.1 coordinate 128,334, forward strand.
ATACTTCTCATTGCCAAACATTGTCTGGTAATGATCCATTCCAACAATTCCATGGTAGTGGCTTATATCAATCACCAAGGCAGCACCCAGTCAATATCCCTCTGTTTTCTCTCATTGGATCTCCTATATTGGGCCTACACGCAACACATTCATTTAATTATGTGTCATGTCCCAGGTGCTTTCAACCTCGTGGTGGATTGTCTTTCCCACCCCGACAAAGTTTACCCTCTCTTTTTCCGGTGGTTTTGCAGTATGTGGGGCATTCCTCACATCATTGCTTTTGCTACTGTCCTCAATCACCAGTTACCTATATTTTGGCCCCCAGTTACTCATCCTCAGGCTTTGGCTATAGATACCTTCAGCCAGGATTGGGCACACAAATTCTGATATTTCTATTCTCCTATTTGATTACTTCATTATGTAGTTTTTCTGATCCATGCCGCTCCATGCCAGGTCCTTCTGATTGCTTCCTACTGATCAGCTCAACCATGGTCTCATCATTTACTCCACCTACAATTATTCATTCCAATACTACTTCCCTTAGTACCCTACCTTCTTCAACAACCTTGATCACCAGTTCTACATCCTGCACTTTATGTCCTCCGTCTTCACACCTGGCTTTTGTCTGGTCTTTGGAGAGGAGATCTGGTTTCTCCCTTCATGTAGCTTCTGATTTGGCCCAATCCATCCGTCCTTCCTTCATGGAAGTGTCTCAGAGAAAGTGGAAGGTCTTTCAAACAGGGGCCTAGGCTTGGGGATTTCTGGCTGCTCGCCCTACTGTTGCTGGTGTCTCACGTGGCCTTTCGACCAGAGGTCTTCAGTCTCCTCGATTTCAGGTTATTGGGTAGCTTTATCTCGTCCCTTTAACCTTTCCTGTTACTGCAGTATTTTTTCTCACCCGTCCTTACCATATTAATCCATTCCTTACAGATTCGTCTACCTCCTTGGTGACCTGCCCTTCTTGATTGGAATATTAATGTGGTCCTCCATTCCCTTACTTTACCTCCATTTGAACCTATACCCTCATGTCCTTTGTTTCACCTGTCCCTTAAGGCATATTTCCTTCTTCTCTTGGTCTGTGGGTGTCAACAGTCTCACTTGTTTGCCATCAATGTTACATGCAAACTTTACCACCATACCTATCTTGCCCTTTATCCTTCCTACCTGAAACCTTGGTGGCTCGTGAGGGTAACTCCTCCTTTTCACCTGTTTCTCTACCCTCTATTTCTCATCTATACCCCATCCCAATCTGGATAGACTTCTATGTCCTATGCATGTCATTCAATGTTATATTGCCCACACAGCTTCCTTCTGTGGTTCTCATTCCTGTCTCTTTATCCCAGAATCTCTCCCATTTTACACTCACCAGTTGGGTTCATCGTTTGATCCAGTTGGCTTATTCCTCCTTGTCCCTTTCCCAGTGTACTCTGTACTGTGTTACCTCTCATCAAATCTGACACCTCACCTTTTCACTTGCTTCTTGTCTTGTCGACCTCTGGAGGAAATCCTACAATCAGGCATATGGACCAATCCTAACATGTTCACCTACCATTATTTACCTCATATCAGCTACAGGTTTATCAGGTTTTTGCCTTCCACCTGTACTCCAATCTTTGGTGTGACTCTGATACTGGGTAAGTCTTTATTAATCATTTATTTTCTTTCAAGGGCCCAATCTTCATGCCTTCATTACTTGGATTCTGCTCTGTGGTGAATGGTACCTGACCAGGTATTCTTTAAATCTAAATCCGCACTGTACACCATGTTGAATAATGCTTTCTTTCCATGGCTCCACACACTCGCTTTTGTGATGGGGTGTTTCACAAGATCACTTGCAGATGAATAACCTCGCGATATTTACTTCATAAATTAGCCTGTTCCAGACCGTACCACCTATGGACTTCATGGGTATTGAAGAAGGGGATACCTGCCCATTCTTGCCATGCCTTGATTTAATAAATCAATATGTTCTGCTTTTCAAAATAGGGTTTCAGGATCAAATATCTACTTTGCAGTATTTTTTACTTATGGTTCTCACTGATATTGTTTCTCTTACCAAGTGACTCTTATGTTCTTTATCATTTTGTCTTTACATAAAATTTCACTTTAATTGGTTTTCCCTTGAGGAGAAACATGTCATCAGGAGTTGATAAGGATTTTATTATCTAGTTTTGTTTCTGGTCCTTGTCTCTCATCAAAATTATCAGTGAGTAATGGTTGTCCTCCTGCCTTACTTTTGTCATATATACTTTTACCTATCAAACATCGTGAGTGGCCTAACACAGAAGGAGGCAAGATAAGTCTTTTCAACCTGTTCATCAACTATCTCTTTTTTTGTGTGTGCAGATGATTCTTCCGTCTGAACATTGTTTGGGAGTTGTCTTGGTTCATTTGTTTGTCTATGGGGCCTTGGGCTTGACAGGATCTTCAGTTTAGTGTTTACTGTCAAATTTTTCTTCCTCCTGTTGCTTTTTCCTCTTCCTTCTGATCCTGTTTACTTACAATTTCTGGATTAGAAAGTCGCAGATCTCTCTCAAGAAGGAGCAGTAGAAATGATTTATCATGTTTCTTCAGATTTTTGTATTTCCAAAAAAAATGTGAGATTGGAGACCTGTTTCAGCTCAATCATTACCTGGATGCACTTCAGATTAAATTGTAAAACATGAGGATGTTACAGAAGTTTCTTTTTTTGAAGCCACTGGGTGCTGAAAGTAAATACACAGGATATTTAATAAAATTTGAAGATGGCTTTATTACAAGTTTAACACAGTAACAAATGTACAATGTTTCAACATGGTTTTCTCATCATCAGGTACAAGTAGTTTACTTAGACACAGAAATATGTATACAGTATGAGGCAAAGAAGTCACATGATTGGAGATTATGTAGCAGCATAGTAAAGTTATCTTGGCTGTCCTGGACGTTGATTTAGTGTGACATTGTTTTGTTAAGTTAAGATGGTCTGTAAACTATATGCCTGGCTGCTATTCATCCTTTTGTCCAAGACGCCAGATTATATTCACTTATGGCTCGATTATTAGCCCATTCTCATAGGTGTTTTTTTAATGTCTGTTTATCAGTCTTGTTGAAGTATCTTCTGGAGTTGGTGCATTAGACATGTTATATCTTGTTTATTTTCAATTCCTCAACAATTATGTATTTGTTTGATAACTGTGTCCTATCAGCTTCTTCCATAGCTGGTTACAGAACTGTCTTATTTGTCATCTTTGGATACCATGAGAGCCATTAATCTCTTTTGTTCTCATTAGTCAAAGACCTCTTCCAAACCATTTATATTTAGTGACCGAGACTTTTTAGGTACTATCCTAAAGATGACTGTTTTGGGAATGCATTTTTTGGCTTCTTTCCTCTCTGGACCTTTTGCAATTTACTGCTTGATCATGTTTTATTACTCACATTTGGTGGATGGTGTTTTGACATCTATGCTTTTGATGCTTCTTGTACTGTGTTTTGGAAAGCCTTACATTTGTTCCTTGATTGTACTCTTCTACCTAAAATTTGGGCTGCAAAATAAGGTAACACTGATGGTCATTCAGAAGATTCCTTTATTGCCTGTTGGGGCTATTCATTGTTATATCACAGATACTGAATCTTTTAGTGTTTTTTGAAAAAAGCTGTTTATATCTTATAATGAATCATGCTCATTGGAACTTGCTCCAACTACTTTAAAATAGTGACTTGTGCAAATGATATGTCTTGTTTACTGGGATGTTCCAATACGTCTTAAAAGTGAATAATAGATTTTGCATTAGGTTACAAAATTCACCAGCTGGTGATGTCTTTAGCATCCCAGTTGCAATACTCATTAGAGGATATTTTGCAGACCAGAATGTGAATGTATTTAGATAAAATGTTACATTGTTTTTGAGTTATTATTTGTTCTCAGCTGACTTAACACTTGAGCCTACACTTCTGTTATGCATAGTAACCCTGTTGTCGCTCTAAGGACCAAGATCCCTTTTAACAATTACAGGGGCAACTGGGATCATGAAATCATTTGATTTATTTAATAAAACAAAATATTGTATACTTACTATCTGAGACTACATACTTGGAATGACTCATTCAGATGGGACTCTTATCTGTGATTGTCCTAGACAAAATTTCACCTTCCATGAGAAAGGACAGGGGATGCTATCTAGTGCATGATGATGCCTTTGTGGATACCTTTCCAACCTTCTCATGAACATCCTTACATAGCATTTGAGACATTGAAGATGATACAACTGTTCTCCACTTGATGTCTCATAGCTCTAACTAGGATGAAGAACATCTTACTGCTTTATATTTATCTTTCTTAACCTATCTGGTGTTTCTGTTTCACTGTCCTTGAGTTTTAGAGCCCGTCCTCATGTCTGCCTTCATCTTTTTGATTCTACCTGGGTGCCCACTTACTGGGTCAATTTCATGGTTTGATTGTCTTTGTTGGATGTGGATGTAAGAAGCCATAATGTTATGAGCATATCAAGTCATCACATGATTTTTTTTTAATATATATTATTTAAAGGGTGATGATAGTGTGGAGGTACTCTTCTGAGAGGAATGCATTTTCATATCCAGTCATTAGCTATTATTGTTCTACTCCTCTGAGAATCTTTGATTATAGGAACAGGACAGTGAATTGCAATCTGACCCTAACTACCTCTCTTAAGTCACTATCTGTGATAGATCCATATCACATGAATTTTTTTAATATATATTATTTAAAGGGTGATGATAGTGTGGAGGTACTCTTCTGAGAGGAATGCATTTTCTGAATGTCCTCATTTGCTTCAATCTCTTGTGAGGTTGTTCTGCTCTACTCATTCTTTCCAAGAAACCAGTTTATTGAACCTACTTTGGTTCCGGATTCCTTTCAACTGTAATTGATCACATTTTCAGTTTTTGGGATCTATGTTGTTTGTTGCCTTTCTGCCTAAGAACCCAAATTTGGTGAACTAGTGGTTCTTATTAATCTCTGCCCCTCCCTCCATTACAATATGCATATTCTGGCTTTTTGAATTTTACATTTTTAGAATTAATATGAATTTCAAATAGGTGCTTAATTCTGAAGTACATCCCCACCCACCTGCCCACCTCCATATGTGTTTTCCATCATAACTTCAGCTTCAAAATCTAATTACATGTTTATTGACAGTAGGAGAGTGCAATTCAACAAGGAAAGGCTTTTTTTATTTTAGAGGTATTTGGAGGTACATGTTATGACAGACAGATTCATAGAAACCAATAACAATTATATGAACAAGGCTTTAATAATATTATAACAGATGATCACATACAACTTAAAAACATGAATGGTATGTGTTGAAACATAATTTCTTTCTTACAGATTATGAGCCAGGGTGCTGCACTACAACCAAGGTCACCCATTTATCCTTCTCCTATATCATCAATTGGATCTTCACCCCAGTCTTTCACTAGCACTCAACTGAAACAGTTCACTTCCTCACCCCAAATCATATCATCACAAACTCCAGCAGCCATGATAGCTAGTCATTCCCAGATTCTAGGTGGGGAATTTCCTAGCACAAAGCATAACTGTTGTTTTTAATTTTAACATTTTCTCCTATTCTACATTTACATTATATGAAATTAATCTAATATAATAATGCTCTATACATATAAGTGCATAAACTCAGTTCATGTACATTAAGACTGTGCAATATTCATTTATAAAAGTTGGAATTATTTACAAGTGCATGTTATGTTCATTTTTTCAGAGGTTTGTTCAAAAAAAAAGTTGTATAAAAGTGTAAATTGTCTGTTATTAATGAAGCGTTTTTAAAGAAATTCAATAACATTTGCTTTCAAATGAATATTATAGAATTTTTTGTGCAAGTTCACACCTACTACCATATAATGTTCAAAATGGCATCTGAATTATTAATTGTTATGAACACAAATAAGTGAATTTATAAATTATCAACTTTCTTCCATTATGTAGAACTTTTTCATTCATGTACTTGCCTATATGTATTATCTACATACAGTTTATATCAATAATTACTTGTGTTCCTAAAGTCTTATCAATTACACCATTTGTTTCACAATTGAAGATCTCTTTGATTGTGTTTGATACGTTTTCTTAATCATCATTACTAGACCTAAAACAAAAAAGATTTATAACCAGTGTTTTGCATTATGTATTTTCCACATGTAAATACTCAAATTTAAAGATCTGGGACAGAGAAAATTGACTTATAATACACCCCATGGATGCAGACTAAATTTTAAAGAGGCCAACATTTGTGAGCGAATGCAACATGTTTCTGCCATGCAAACACAACGTAGCCAATTTTGACACCAAAGAAACTGTGAAAAACAGAAAAATGGGCAAGTCCATCATCTTTGTTTGTCAATGTATGTTGCCTATAGAAAAGCATCTTTCTACCAAATTCCATGTAAATTGGTCCAAACAAGGCTAAGTAATTGACCAAAACCCCCAAAATTATGCTTTTTTGTGAGCTCTGCCCCCCCCCCAAAAAAGACTTAAAATGGTTATATGCAACGTTTTTTTTATGTCAGTGTGTTGGGCACCTGAAACTTATGTTTGTGCCAATTTTCATCTTCATTGCTGTAAATATGACTGCATAGGAGCCCAAAATATGCATTTTTGTACTGTTTGACCTTTAACCCATAAAATCCTTAAAAAAGGCCTAAATCTGAAAATTAAAAAGGTGTCTGTGCAATTGGACCATTCTGTAACCCTACCAAGTTTCAAGTCAATCCACCAAGAAATAAAGGATTGGTTGTTGATTGAAAAATGTTTAGAAGAAGAAGAAGAAAGAAAAAGGAAGAAACAATTGAAAACAGTATGTCTCTCTATGGAGACATAAATATCTTCATGCTATTCTTTTAATCTTATTCACCATTATATAGTTTTGAATGAAATTGAGGTATTTTGCTTCCAAAACATACGTATCTCCATTGCCACTTATAGTTATTTCTTGACTGTCAGGGTTTCTTCCTTTGCTCATCTAAGCATTAGTCTGATTTTTTCTCACTTGTTCCAGTCTTTTATACCCCACTAAGTTGTCTTTGGCAATATTTGTCATATGATAATCTCCACCTAGGTCATTGCGCCCTCTATCCAGGTATTGTATATAAGCGTCTCTTTCAGATAATTTTATCACTTTTTCTTGACAAAGCGTCACTACTGGGTTTCCCAGTATTATGATTGTTCAGAGATACTTTTAACATTATGGTGTTATCTAGTTGATTTTATAATAATAATAATTTAAAATAAATTGTTTTTTCTTTCTTCCGATTGACAAGTCGATTATGATATGAATTCCCGGTTTATTATTTCCAGCACGCAGGCCAATTGGATCACTCCACTCCCACCTATTATATCTAGAGTCACTTCACACAACAAATGTGGGGGAGCTACTCTTGGTGGAGAATGCCAGGGATGTTATTTGTAATGAGAGGGAAGCATATATATTATGAACTGTGGTGGTCATCTGGGGGGGGGGGGGGCTCTCAGGCTACATTTGAGGGTAATCCTTGACATTTTAGGAAAGACTTTAGATTAGCTTTTTCCTGTGCCTTCTTTTTAGTCTGTTGGATTTTCAGCCCCCCGTTGGTCAGTGGTAAGTTTACAGACTCTCATCGCCTTAATACAGGAATTAAGTGGAGAGTGACGAGCATACCTGTTCTGGATGTAGTACAGTTCCCCCACTTGGGTATCATTCATATCTTGGTACACCCATGATTTATGCAGATGCTTTCTGTATGGATAATGCTCTCACTGGCCCCTCCACCTTCTCAGTGTGCGATTCTAGGTATATGTGGTAGCGGAGATAAGTATGTTTTGTACATTAACATTTTCCTAAATTGAAAATATATTTCCAATAATACTTACCTCCACTGATACTCTCCTGCTTTTCCTCCACAGTAAGAGCCGGTGTTAGAGACTGGGATGGTATCAGTCTCGAAAAAGAGATAAAATTATCTGAATGAGGTGCTTCTATATAGTACCAGGATAGAGAGTGCCTTGATGTAGGTGGAGAATATCACAAGATAAATATTGCCAAGGGCAATTGAATAGGGTATAAAAGACTGGAGCAAGAGAGAAAATTTCAGAGTAATGCTTAGATGGGCAAAGAAGAAACCCTGGTGGTCGAGTAATAGCTATAAATGCGAGGGGAGGTAAGTATTATTAGAAATACATTTTCAATTTAGGAAAATGTCAACCTGCATATCGCTTTAATTTGACATTTCCACATCCATACTGTTTCCTGTGGTTTTCAGGGCAGAAATGTTCTGTCCCATTCTACAGAATTCACCATGTGGAAACTTGACTTGGATGCAGCATCATTTATCTTCAAAATAATGTGCTATCTGATAAGGAAGACCTCATGATGGAAAAAAACAAGGAAAATGTCATGAAAAACCAATGTAATGTAAAAAATGCTCAAATATTAATACAGTTATTAGCAAATAAGAAAAATTAGAAATTCAATCCTGATGTTTTGTGTAAAAGTACAAAGGAATTCCATTTTTTTGTAAGTGGTTGGGGCTTAAAAATTCCTAGTGTTTTATACAATCTAAGGCAAATAACATAATTTTACTGAAACATTTATTTCTGTAATTATTATTTCAGGATCTATTCAAACACTTGGTGCTCCTTTGGGTCAACCAATAGCATGGGCTACTCCAGGGGGACTTCAGTCTCCTGCTGTTCTAACTCAGAATCCCATATTCATAAGGAGCCAACATTCTGACATGTTTATTCAGTCACCTTCTCCAGCACCAGCAGCTTTACAGGCAGTGTCAATGGCAAGTGCAGGTGCTGTATCAGTCTCTGCCACTGGTATCCAAGTCCAGAAGCAAAAGCAGGTAAAAGATATTTAGCAATTTGAATAATATTTTTGTCAAAGCGTGTCTTTGCATTAAGATGTTCTGTAAAAAAAACAAAACCATAAGCCTTGAGGAGAGGATTTAGTTATTATATAAGGATTAAGTAATTTTATTTGCATTTTGTAATAGCATGTTATTATATGAAGTTCAGCAAAAGTAGTACACCAAACATGAATATATAGAACATTCAGTCAGTATTGGCCACCTATTTAGATCTCCCACGCCTAAAGCATATAACACCCAAAATATGTCGTATTTAGAACTACATTTGTTACACCATATATATAATTATACAATATGATGAGATAATCATGTTTCAGTAATCACTGAACATACAAAGCATTATGTTATATGCACTTTCTCTTGGTTTGATAGTTTAGGAACCCTATTTATTGTGCTTAGCAATATCCAAGCAAACTTTTCTGTTAGGATTATGACCACTGCCTAATAATCTTAAAAAAAAAACTGTACATAAGATGTAGGAGAAAAGAACTAGAAATATGGGATTCAAATCAGGCAGACTTATCCCTGAAATACAGAATGCTTTTTCTTGAGTTTGAACTCATGCTGCTAACAAAACATTTGGTTCAAAATTTCTGAATATTCTTTATACATTTAAATGACATATACTTCAAGTACCCATAATTTTCCACCTTCCACACAATTTATTGTTCATAGATCAGTGTATCTTACGTAAGCTCTGTACCTGGCATGGCTTGTTGGTTATGGCACTTGACTCTTAATCTGTTTGTTGCAGGTTTGAATTCTGTCTTTAAGCATGCTCATTATAATGTGAAGCTAAATGCAACTATTCATTGGTAAAACAGTAGACCAAGAGTTGGTGGTGAGTGATGTTGTTGATTAGCTGCCTTCCCTTTAGTCTGTTACTTCTAAATTAGAGGTGACTAGTGCAGATAGCCCTTGAATAGCTTTGTGCAAAATAAAGCAAACATGAAAATGTAAGCTCTGCTTTCCTGCCATAAGCTAGATTTCTTTGACAGTTGTGGTGTAACAACTTTGTCAGTTTGTATGCCTTTATTGGAGATCTTACTTTTGAAACTTGCCTGTAGTGTGCAGGTTGAAATTATTGATACATTCTCAGCATTGATAGTTCCATGTATTGATTCAGTTGCCTATTGATATTACTGATGGGTATGCAGTTTGGGTGGATGCTTCATTTGCATACCACTCATAGTTTGTTTTTGTTGATGATAGGCATTGATTGCTCAGGCCTTATTGCCTTTAGAGCCTGCAGAACTGGTTTTATCTGCTATAGTGCTAGCTCTAATCTTGAACACTTCTGCTGGTTTCAACTTTTGCTCTCAGGTATGTTTTATCTTTTCAGTATTAAACCCATTTTAATTACACTTGAGGGTGCTTGTGTCATGTGAGTTGATTTTTTTACTTGTATTTTCATTTCTTCTACTTTCTTTTTATTTTTGGGTTTACGATGTGGGTAAGTCTACATGACTTGATTCTTACATTTTTAGAATTAAAATGAATTTCAAACAATTACTTACCTCCTACCTCTGACACATCATCCCTCCCACCTCCCCTCAGCAAAATTTTAATCAAGACTGCAACTTTCAAACAAATCATAAATTATGGTAAGAAAGCAGAGCTTATGTAAGATCCACTTAAGCATGCTGAGTAAGTCATGAGGAAGATGGGAGAATGGAATTTTAAGGGTAAATGTTGAATGTGATATGGAAATGTGTAAAGAATATTCAAAAATTTCGAGTCACCTACTTTGTTAATGACACGAATACAAACTCAACAAGGAGAGGCTTTCAATATTTCAGAAGTAAGTACCTGTTTGAAGTTCATTTTAATTCTGAAAGTGTGAAATTTAATTTCAATGAGATATGAAACCAATAATTCTCACCACATAAGCACCGTAGAATTTTGTTCAGGACAAGAAAAAACATTTAAATCTTAATTACATCACTATACTTCATTAACAGTTTAAAATGGTGAAAAGTTAACAAAGTTTTCATTTACATTTTGTCATGCTAGTTAAATAAATAGTGAAGTGGGATTTGTTAACCTTGACTAAATTTTACAGGAATTCTGATGTGACATGACAAATTCTACAGCTAACATTTACCGCAGCACGCATGTTTGTCACAATTCACTAGATCATTGTGACATAATAAACTGAAAAATATAAGACAATGGTCATTTTCGAAATATCAATAAACATTTTTAGTATGTTATACAAACTAAAGTAATTATAGTGTGTAAAGTTCACTTGAATTTTCAGTCATATATTTGTTTTGTCTGTGTATGGATACAGGTACGTCCTGCTAGCTCAGTGGCTACTCAAACAGCAATTTCTACATCTTCATCTACACATTACCAATCAAATGCTTCTGTTCGCTCTCAGGTATGTGAATGTAATACACTTGTAAAGAATTCTTAAGACCAGAACATATTCATTTAAAAGACTTCAAAATTCATGGCAGTAACTGGTGTCTGATAGACACTATTTCAAGAAAGGCCATATCAGTAATCAGGAGCATCATTGTTGTTTGGGGTGTAAGTAATTTTTGATTTGGTGTCTGGATGAAAAAAATATCCCCTTTTAATTTACATAATATCAGCTTCAAATATAAACAAATGGTTTCATGAATTGGATTTTGAAATATTGGACATTTTATAAATCTTTGGAATTTTATGAATTTTAATTATGTATTGTTCAAAACATCTGAAGGATAATCAAATTTGTAATATTAGTTATTACAAGGCAAAACCTCTGATGTGAAATAATATCAATCAACCTTCAGTTAAGTTTTATGCAAATCAAGCATCTGATGATCAGTGTTGCGATCAGAAATGTAAGTTATTGGTCACTCAGATTACTCGCATAAATTAAAATTTAAGAGATATTGTTTTACATGTTTAATTTAGTGTACTTGACATACAAGATTATGGTCATTATGATAGCATGGCATGTATGTTAAGGGCTTAAAATCATCCTGAGTCATCCTTGACCACTTCTCACTTCACTGAAAGCTGTTTTAAGAGCATCCCAAATATTTTCCATGTGATTTAAGTCCTGTGAACATCAAGGGCATTCCATTTGGTTAGTTTCATGTCATTCAAGGAGTGGAATGTATTGACCAGTTTAGCAAAGTGGGGTGGATGTCATCATTCATTAGACTAAAGTCAGCTATTTGCATTAGCATATAATTGTGTCATTAATGATACAGTTCTGAAGGATGTATAAAGTTTTATGTCCACAGAGCTTATTTCTGTTGAAAACATACTTTCACCATTTGTATCACATTTCTATATGAAAAAGGAGTGGATTTCGTTTCATATTCTCTCTAGATTAGTGCAATCCTGTTATCTGGCTGTAAGGTGAAGGATGACTTTTGTTGCTAGTCGACTGAACATGTTCTTGGCACATTATATGCAAGCTTTCTCTGCCTTGCTATAAGTGAGGTGGATCTTATTAGGCCACCTGAGATGCAACTTGACCTTATGTTTCCAATCATCTGTACACTGACATGTCATCCAGTTGTAGCTGCAGACATCTGAATAAATACCCAAGCTTGTACTCTACAATTGTAGCAAATCAGGATCAACAAATAGCAGCTGTGTATCTTGTCTGAATGATCATGCCATTCGTTTCATAGCAGTTTCATATTTGTTAGAGCTAATTCACAACAACCTGCTGAGATTTATTGGCTTCTATCATTTAGATGGCTTTTCAAATGAGTAAAAACATCTGTATGTCTTCTTTTATAGTCTAGCCATGGTTCATAAACAGTTTAGACCTTGTTCTTTAAACTCTTTGATTCATTTCAGAGCAATGACTGACATAATATTGTATGAGATCACTTTATTTAGTTCAAGGTTAATGGACATATAATTTGCATTGCAGGTTGTAAGACTGATCATCAGATGGCTTATTTTCATGTTTTTCAACTGAAGGGTAATTGACATTATAACAGTAGTTTTGGCCTTGACAGAGCTATTAAAAATTTCAATTACATCTATTTTTTAGTTGTTTTGAGGAGTATATGTTACAGTAGATATGTTTTTGTGATTTACATCCATATGATATATTGAATAACTTTCATCAGTCATTAAATTTTCACATAGATATTTTATTCATAAGAAATACAAACCTTATAATTTAATATTTTGTGATGCATATTAAGTTGATAATATTATCATCAAAATAAAAAAAAGAAAACTGAACTTCTGCATGTTTAAACACTAGTTTTTGTGTTTTTTATTGTTTGTAAATTTCTTTGAGCAAAAATCTTCCACATATTCATATTCTAGTGCATCATAACTATAATGCTAAACACAAGTAATTTGGAAAAAAAAGTTATTACTGTTTAAGATATTAACTAAATTTTGTTATTCTTTGAAAAAGGTTAAACAAAGAGCTCGTGCTCAGATTGCTCGACAGACTTCATCTCAAGCCTCAGGAACACAAGCACAACAAGTTTCTCAGACAACTAGTAGCCAAACTCAAACTAATTCTCCTCAGAGCATGAAGGCTGATGCAGCTAATCAGACAAAGCTTTCTATTGATGCTCGTAGTCATAATATACAGAGTAAATCAACTGGCACTGAGACGAAACAGCAGTCAGCCCAGGTAAAGCCCAGTCATATTCCTGTCATCCCCATAACAACAGCTCTCGTGACAGCCACTACTGCTACAAACACTAATACTAACATTACTCTTCCTGTGATGGTGAGCAAGAAAGAAAAACGAGAAGAGGTGAAAAAGGAGAATGAAGTTTCCACCCAAACACTAAACAAAATCCCTGCTGTACCTAGATTCCTTGAGAAAAAAGATGCTGCCACAGGAAATGATGCTCATATCTATCCCTTACTACACGAACAGGCCAAAGAGAAACAGCCACAGAAAGCTATTGTCAAACCACATATTTTAACACACGTGATAGAAGGCTATGTTATTCAAGAAGCTCTAGATCCTTTCCCAGTAAGTGTGCTTGTCTACAGCATTACAATACATCTTTAACAGATGTAATGTAAAATGTCTTTTTAAATGCAAAATAGTAGGATTTATCATTTTATAAGATCAAAAAGTAAAATTGGTTGGGAGTTATTATTTGTGTTTTTCTACTTTTTGATTCTAATTAGAACTGTGAGAAATGTACACAATAGTACCATTGCATGTACATTATTAGTATGTTGACTGCATTATAGTAACTTTTCTTCTGTGCCATACTTCTGCTTCTTGACTCTAGAATGCCAATATGACCCTCATACAATTTAAACCTATATACTAAACTAACCACACTGGTGTTTTAGGGTTAAGTGATTTTTGGTGTAGATTTTTTACCATAATTTTCTGAATATAATATGTTCCCAAATATAATACACACTCTAGTCTTCATAAACAGAGAGTCAAGTTTGCCTTATCCCCATTAATAATATGCACCTAGTCTTTTGCAATACTAAGATCAAATTATCTCTTTGATGACAAGAATGTTAGTATGTCCATATAATCTAATTTCACATTCACTGTAGTGCTTGCTATCTTTGAAATCGTGATCTGTTGTTTTCTGTACCCTAACTATACAAGGTCATATAACTATAAAAAATGTTTTGATTTTCTAACTATGTGATAAGAGCCTTTAAAAAATTCAGCTGGCAACAAGAAACATCACTTCACCATCATACTTAGGGCACATGGAGATGGGACAAATATGTTGACATAAATTCAAATGAAAAACTCTCCCAAAGGATGTCAGATGGCCACAAGGTTTGATTTTCTGTACAGATGAAAAAGAATGGATAGATGACGGTTTGTCCAAAGACTGGTTCCGTAGCATGTGGTGCAGAGACCCCTCACAGGAATGTTGTAATGCTGGCCCTCAACATTTTCAGGTGTCATAGAATGATATGCATCAAGGACGTGAGATTTCTGTTGTTGTTACAGTTTAATAAATTGTTTTTTGTTTGACCCAGTTGTAGTAGTGTTTTGTTTTAGTTCATTATAAGTATATCCTGGATGAAAATTGTACAGATTTTGTCATCATTCCTGTGAGCGTGACAGGTCAGTTGCATGTGATGGACATCAGCTGCAATTGACCATTTAAACGTTAAATGTGCCAAAAGTGGAACAAGTAGCTCTACTTTGGAGAACGTGTGTTTACACTGTCAGGTAATCAGAAAGAAACGGACCTATTTCTCATTGCTCAACAGATCAAAGAAGCCTGGAACATTATCTATCCAGCCCTGATTTAGTGTGGCTGTAAGAAGTGTTGCCGCACAAATACCATGGATGGTTCAGAAGACAACGTCCACTGAGATGACGCTGCTACAATAGATAACGAAGATGAAAATGATGTCCTCGGTGATACCATTTATGGTGACAAGGACAGTGATTTGAACCTAGAATTTTATAGTTTCAATGAAAACAATTTGTAGTTTTGAATATCAAATGAAATGTAGCAACAAGTAGTTTATATTTCTAAACTTTTCAAAGTTTGAATGTAAATAAATCTTAAAAATCATAAGATTTAATCTCTTGATCATTTTACTTCAAAAATCATGTTTAAAGATGAATGAAAACAGGAGACAATTCTCATTTATGCCTTGGAAACAGAGAATTACTAAGACATACCATTGAAACGCAACATTTCTAGTAAGAATGCATTAGCATTCACAATGCATGTTGGAACAACATAGTCTGGTATGGCTGAAAAAAATATATTTTGATTTTGTACCATATTTTATATGCACCCTAACTTCTAGATAAATTTTTACTGTAAAAGATGTGTACTGTATTCTGAAAATTACAGTAAACTATTTTCTTCTTAGTTACCACATTATAAACTCTCACTATTGGTTTGTGTTACTATTATTATTTTTTTATATGTAAGTTCTTAGGTTACTTGATTTTACAAGTGTATATAGATTATGCCCTTTAATATGAAATTTGAATAAGTAGTTTTTCTCTAGCTTTAGAAACCTGTTTTACTCAAATTTAAAGCAGTTTTATGAAAATATCTAAAAAATACCTTATTTTATGCTCAGATCTTTCCAGTTTTATTATGTGTGTTCATGGTAGTTATTAAAATCTTATAAAAGCAGCATTTAATGCATCAGTAAAATAAAAAGTGTTTTCATTAATACAACCAACAAACAAAATGAAGTCCTTTCTTTTAGAATGATAAACTTAAACCTATTCATCAAGAAAGTTATATTTTAAGAGTTTTTTTAAGAAGTTATCAACTGAACAATTTATCTTACAGAGACAGGAAAACTAAGATATCTAGTCATGGTTAGTAAGAATGTAGAACAACAATGTAGAAGAATGTTTTAAGAAGTTATCAACTGAACAATTTATCTTACAAAGACAGGAAAACTAAGATATCTAGTCATGGTTAGTAAGAATGTAGAACAACAATGTAGAAGAATGTTTTAAGAAGTTATCAACTGAACAATTTATCTTACAAAGACAGGAAAACTAAGATATCTAGTCATGGTTAGTAAGAATGTAGAACAACAACAACAACTTAAAGGAAATAATAAAACACACAGCTATTGAGCAAATATTGACCTTGTAGTAAACTGTGGTTTAGAAGACTAAAAATCCTGGTTTATTTTCCATTATCAATTCAAATTATTGATAATGCACAGAAAATATATTTTAGAATATGGCATATAATATTCACAAAATTTAACTGCCAGCATATGCTTAATAGTTATTAACTTTTTTGTTAAAATTATATCTGTATGTAAAATTGGCTACTATAAGGTGCTTCTTCAGAAACATCTTGATCCCTTTGCTTTCCTTTATTTACAGATAATTGATATTTAACTTTACGTGTTACGTGAGGTATTGCACTTGACTCTTTGCTAAGTACATGTCCATTTGTAGACAAAAACTATTTTAGGGCTACTCAACTACTCATTAAAATATATTATGTTATCACTTACAGAAATCATGATTAAATGCCCTATAAACACCTCGTTTCAAAGCTCATTTTGAATTTTTTGTATTTGTGTATTGTATGTAATTAATTGGTATTTAATGAACAGGGAGGTGTTAAGTATATGTAAGTATAAATGATAATGTATAAGGTTATATACATATCATCTAGTTTTGGGGATGGAAAAATATTGTATATCTACTGAAAAATTTAAAAGTCAATAACACTTTACTTTTAGTCTCATAGTGGGTCAGAAGTAAGTTTATGGGTTTACAGTGCTAATATTCGGAGTTTGATTCCCTGTGGTGGACAAAATGCAGACATCTCATTGCATAGCTTTATTTATGCAAAAAGCAAAGAAATGAACAATTTGCTTTTAAGCATAGTTTTTAAACCAATGAGAAAAGTACAATTTATAGTGTTTTTTGTTGCTTTACTTTTGGAGTATGTGTTGGAAACAGCTGCATTTTATTCTCTGATGAAATGTTATAGATGTCATTTACTCCTGACTTATCACATAATTATAGCCACAATGTGTGACACCTAAAAATATAGTATTTCAGGTAGTCGACTGATAGCTCAGAGATAATAAGTGACATCTTGAAAAAGACAATACTGTTTGTTGTAAAGGGTCAAGATTTCCTTAAGTTTTTGAAAAAGTAATACTGTTTGTTGAATTTCATGTGATTTATTTATTGTGTTTGTCATGACTGTATTGTAATACCAGTTCAAAATTTAACAACTTAAAATTGTAATTTCTAGGTGAGCAGATCGGTTCTAACAGCCTCATCTCAAGCTAAACAAGTTTTATCAGGAAAACCAGTGTTGACTGGTGTCACTCCATCACTTAAAGGTTTGTTTTGCAGATTTAAGTTATATATAAGATTTAGTGTTTTGTCATACACTAAATTCTAAATATTATTTTTATGTATTAAAGTATTTTGTTTTGTCATACACAAAAATTACTGTTATTTTCAGTGATGTACAACTTTATTGCCCAGCATATTTATATATATCCATTTATATTAGGTTATTTATTAAGAAAAATTCTTGCTTACTTAAAGTTGAAGCTTTCAACATGGTGTTCAAAAATTTTATAAGCTATTGTAAAATCTAACATATGCAAAGCTTATTGAAAAAAAAGTACTGAATAGCATTGCAAAGAATAAAGCTGCATGTTCATTGCCATGTTTTCATGAATCCATGTGTGGGACTCAATTAAAATAAGTGCTTGATGAAAAGTAAATATATACAAGTGCATGCTAGAGGGGTAATAGCACTGGCTATAATAGCCTAGGTATCCCTCTCTCCACTCAAAACACCGGAGTCTTTGTTGCAGCAATGTTGTTGCACAGACTAAAGTAGGGTGGCCACCCCGTGTTTGATTCCATGACTTTTATATCCCACGATGAACACCATAACCACTAAGTTACTGAAATGCTTAGTACATAAAAGTATTAGTGACATTTTTTATATCAAAAGATAAGCCTGTCACTTGTGTTTGCTCCCTTTACTATTTTTTGTAATATAGAATATAACACCTAGGAACTTGATTTAGCACTGATATTTTTACGAGCCACGAACAATCACTACACAGGTTTAAGGAATTATGTTGCTGGCTGGTACACAGAGTAATCTGAACTTATTTTAAACATAAATAAATGTTGGTCTGCATTGAAAAAATACAGGAGTTTATAGTAACATTGAAATCAATTAAAATATTTTGGATGGAGCTTCTGATATTAGCCAGTCTTATTTGATGGCACAAGTTAGTTTTTTGTAATGCTACATTACATCTGTGCTTGGAGAAATAAGTTGTTGGAAACAATCATCATATATTAAGAGTATATTAATTTAAAAGAAAAAGTTGTGAAAACTCAATTTGTAACAAAAATTGATGGATAGGTGTGCTCTAATATCAAACTATATTAGAAACAACTATTCAAGTCATTTTGAGTTTTATCATTCTGTTTCCACAATATTGGTAGTTACAAGGTTCTTCAATTTTGTATTTATATAAAAGCTCAAATAGTTTAGAAATTTCCTATCCAAAATATTTTCAGTGGAAGTACGTGTACTGCTTAGCACAATATAAGCACTGTTCAATGAATGGCATTATATCAGTTGTGCTCCTCACATTATCAAAATTATTTTAATTTAAATGCCTGTTTGTGAAAGATAATAATATTCATTTCTGAATACTGTTGTCTGTGAAATACACATTTAAAATCATCAGTGTATTAGTCACCTTTTTTGTCACATGAAGAAATATTTGAAGTTTTATGTGATTCTGAATTTTCTCATTTAAACATGAGTTCTTAACTAGCTGTACAGTTTGCAGTTTCCATTTCATCTATGTCTGAGATAATTGACTTGCTGAGTGAAGGCAGACTTACGCTATATAGTAGTAAGAGAAGTAAAGAAATATATTGTTATTTATAGTTTACAGTAAGTACAGTAAAATAATTCCACATAGTTCAGCATATGGGCATAAGACTTAAATATAAAACTCATTTTAATTGCGTGATAGTGACAGAGTTTATATTATTTATTTGAATAGTTTTAACATTTACATTGCATAGAGTGATTAATTTTTGTAGTGTAACTTATGTTTTTATAGAGGGATTTATATGCTTTTTAAATCTAGTATTTTAATGAAATTTTAAAAGAACTCTAGTCCTTTGTAATACAAGTTTTGAGTGAATACAATGTGCTTGTACTTTTGTAAATCATACAGTAATATCAAAAAGTTTTTGGGTCCTAGAAAATAGATAATTAATTCTTGGAAAGGTTGTGAAACTTTCTTATTGGGAAATTGTATGAATCCTGTAGTTATTTTGCTTCAATCCATTTGACAAGCCTTTTAGACAATTACAGAATTTGTTTCCATCATTATTTGTTACACATTTTGCACTGTTGCTGCAATATGGTTATTTTATTTGTATTTTTGTAAATTTTAATATCAGAATACGCATATAGAAATTTTCAGAATTAAAATGATTGTGCAATTTTTTATGTGTCTTTAGCTGAAATATGTTTTTTAAAAAAGTATTATTTGGTCCCTGAAGAAAATTTTGCTCTTTATACAGACGGAGAATAGTAAATGTGTTAAACAATTTACTATTAAGTGTATATATATGTCAGCTAGAGGAATTTCTTGTTGTTTAGCTGATAGATTTATAAAGATAATAGTGATAGAACCTTTTTCAATGCCATTGTGTTAAACATTTCAAAGCTAATAAAGGAGTGAGTATTAAGAATTTAAGCTATTGCTTGTAAACCTCACAAATAATGGTTTGAAAATGAAAACTTAAAGAAAACAAAAAAACTTTGCATTTCTCAAAAATCTGAAATTTTGTTTTGCGTGCAGGAAAGAACTATTTAGAAATGGTTATGGCATTGCATTGATATCATTTCTTGAATGGGAGAAAAGTAACTGTGTACTGCATGGAGATTTTATGCAATTTTGGCTTTCCACAAAAGGAAAAAAGTAAACGTTTTATAAGCTGGGTTTTGTGTCTTGGTCGTTTCCAGGACTAGTTTTTTTTCACTGTTGATGGTTTGATATGTGATTATACTATGTGTTTCTACCTTTGTACATGTACTGTCAATTTATTTATTGTTCTGAATATAAGCAGGTTTCACATAACACATGGTCCAGAAAACTGTCATATTGATCATGTTTCAAGTTACCTTTGTTTCTTTGTTGTTCTCAAAGAAGGCAATACCTGTTACTACATGTGGAGAACATTGGTTAATATGACATTACCTAAGAATGTCAACAACAATGTCCTTCAGCAGTTGTAATAAAAATGACCAATTATGTGGGTAATGCATGTCATTCTAGTAAAATGCAAGTTATTTTGGAAACTAAGGAACCTGACATTTGGTTAGTCTGAAATTTCTTCTTCAACTAGTCAGTCTAATCTAGGACTTGATCTTGTCCAGTATCATTATTTCAGTTAAGTAAGAGTTTTAGTTACTCTTTATAATTGATATATTGAAAACATCTCTTGTTATTTAGTGCAGCTATTTGATTGCTTGAACACATATTCTGTTCACATGACTATACCACAAAGGTAATGAGTTGCATAAATCTACATCTTTATTTCCTTCAGACATTTTGAATGTATATAATTCAAACTTGAGAGAAACAATTTCCATCTAATTAATATACCAGTATCCAAGTGGTATGGCACATTCTGCTGCCTTGATTGTACTAACATAGTGACACATGTTGTTAACCATGAGCAGGTGAAGATGGTCAAGTTGAATCTTTGGTGCAAAAGCTTTTTTCCAGGCTACAGTGTAAAGCCTTCTTGATCATGTATACTTAGTATGTATTACATTAATATATTAAAAACTGAATATATTCATTGCATGTAAGACTTTTTTTTTTTATTATACTTTCCTCTGATTTCCTAATTTTATTCCAATGAATCATTTGCTATTTATTTACGACATTAATTTTGCCTTTTTTGAAGTACCTAACTGATTATATCTAGGAGATTTCATTCCTTGTTTCACAGGAAAAGTAGGAAAAAGGAAGCGAGGTCGAAAAGCATGGAAAAAATGGAGAAAGCAAAGTGAAAAAACAACTTACAAAGCTATTAGTAGCTGGGTAAGTGTAGGTGTATTTTTATTACCCTTGTTCAACAAACTGAGTAAAGAAATATTTGTTTAACCATTGTCTGTGTGTATTTTTTCAGAGTGACCACAAATTTGGATAAGTCAGGATTTGAAAAATGTGATAAAAAAATTCCTGGAAAACTGTGCCCTCCTTTTTATTTCTGGACCTGTATGTGCACCCAAATCTGTTACTTAGTTCTGCCAATTATTGGTGTATTATAACATAACCTTGGTCACACACTGTTATGCTATTCTGATATGGTATCTTACCTCCTCTCACACTTATAACTATTTTTTATTCATTGCTGCTTTCTATATGGAAAAATGTTTTCACATGCCAAAAAACTTGATCTCCCACTTACCCAACGATTAACATGGTTCACTGCGTCTTCGCATGCAAATCATCATGTGACTCCCTCTTTTTGATTCTACCAAATTATCACTTCTCATTATACAGTTGTTTAGTGCAGATGTTTTCAATTGTGCTCTTTTCACACATTGATTTCTTGTTTTTTGGGTGAAGTAGTGCTATACTATTTATTATTATTTTGCTATATTTGGTTCTCTGTTTTTGTTTTTGCCACAATAACTTACCTTTGTTAGTTAATTTTTTTTTTATCTTTTCAAACTTTTCATAGTCGATTGTGAATTCTGATGTTCATGTTATGACTTCTGATTCTCTTCCCACTACTTTGAATGTTGTTAAACAGGCTTTGGGTCAGGGGATCTCAGCTGAGGATTTTTCAGCCATCATTTGTCAGGTGATTTATCTTTATATGAGTCGATCTTCTTCGGGTTCCTTCTATATCGTCTGAACCTGTTTATGATGAGGAGGATTTTAACATCCTTTTTCCTCCACCTCATTATGCGTGCCTTATCAATCCTCCCCTGTGGAATCTGCCAGGCCTTCCTTAGCTTTTTGGATATGATTTCTCAGGTGTGTGTGTGTGCCATTTTATCTCTTTCCCCAGTTTTTTATGATCATATTCCTTCCTTGTTACATGACGTACAGTCATTAGAGTACCGTGTTTCCGCTCCTTCACCTGACATCAGGTTACATGCTGAACATTTTGTTTTTTAGTTGAGGGCTGGAGCTAGCATGCCTCATCCTTGATGGGCTTCTGATCATTATGTTTTGACTTATCATCAGGCCAATTAACCTTTTGTCAACTCCCAACAGTTGTAGTTACTTTTGCCAGTGTGAGGGGGCAGACCCTGAGAATCCTATCCATTTGTTCCAAGCCCATTTTTCCTGACTTCATCTTATCCTTACTGCTGTTCTATGGTATTTGTCTTCCATACACCTGCTTTCAGAGTCATTCTACTGTTCCCCTGAGTGGTTTTTGGAAGATACCCATTGCCTCCATTTTGGCAAGATTGTCCTCCTCAGCCCTATCACTTCACACATTGTTTCTTTTCTTTGCTGTTGGGACCTACTTGGGAGATATATTGTTCTGTCCCAAGTTCATCTCCCTTCCTCATATCTTCAGGACCTACGGATGGCTCCTTTTTTCCATTGGTCTGTCTTTGGAGATATTCCTGAGTCTTTAGAGTCATGTGTGGAGTCTATGAGACAACACTCAACCGTTTCTTCTTTGGTTGCCTATTTGTCTCACCCTGCTACCGTGCCTGTTTCCCATTCTGCTCCCTCCTGTTTTTTATCAGCTCTTACCACTATGGGTTCGATGTTTAGTCAGGTGTCTTGACGTCAGGTTCACTGCCGGCAGCAGTTTCGGTGACTGTCAGGTGGTTTCCAGCCCGGTGGAGCACGTTTGGCCAATTTTGTTCACATGTGGTGAGAGTTCATTCCTAATCCATTGATGATCTAGGTTTTATCAGATGGACTTTTTACCTATTTCCTTTCCCCTTTTCCTTTGTCTCCTGTACGTATAGACTTCCTGTTACCTCGGGATCCCATACCAGTCTGTGTCAATCTGAGGCTTTTCAGACTCTTCTATCCAGTGTGCTATTGAGCCTGTCAGCCAGCATTCCCCAGGTTTTTACTCAAGGTTTTTGTCACCCCCAAGAAAACTGGGGACTGGTGTCCTTTGATCGATCTGTTCAGTTTCTGGATTTTCCCTGCTTTACCATGGAATCCTTTCTCACACTTTCTCCATATTCCTATTTTGCATTAGTCCCATTGCTACCTTCAGTTTGTTCACTACAGGGTTGTGTATCAGTTTCATGCTTTGTCTTTCAGGCTTGCTTCAGCACTCTATATCTTTTGTCAGGTGATCAAAGCCTTTGCCTGACTTATGCATGCTCGACTGGATGATTGGTTCCTGTTAGTGTTGAGTCTTCTCAACACATTCGTTTGCTATTGACCGAAGCAGATCAAGTTGGTTGGATTCTCAAGCTAGAGAAGTCTTTCCTGATGCCTACCCAATATCTTGTTCACTTCGGTGTGTTTTTCAATATGTACCCTCAATCGAGCCCAACCTTCTCCACTTCATCTCCATTTGATGGAGCTTTCAGTTCTCCATGCCCTTTCTGCACATGAGATTCTATTGCTGTTGAGGACTTAGGCAACTATGAAAGGCCTTATCCCCTTGGGTCGGGCACATATGCATTCTTTTTTTTTAGTGGACATTGCACAACCAATGGAATCTTACTCAGAATTTCTTGGACTCCACAGTTACCTTTCCTTCTTCCATTACAGACAATCTTCATTGGTAGTTGGACAAAGACAATGTGACGATTGGGGTACAACTTCCTCCATCCTGTCTGGATTTGCATCTGTTTGCTGATGCTTCTCTCCATGGTTGAGGGGTGTGGGTTCAATCAGTGATCTTGGAGTGAAATGTCATACCATATCAACATCTTGGAGCTTCTGGCAGTATGACATGCTTTGGATCATTTCCTTTCTATTGCATGGAACCAACTTGTCATGATCCACTCGGACAATTCCACGGTTGTAGTCTATATCAATCAACATCTCATTGTGTGTCATGTTCCATGTGCTTTCAATTTTGTGGCCAATTGTCTTTCCCAACTCAATCAGGTTTATCCCATGGAGTGGTCCCTTGACCCTCGAGTTTTCCAATGATTCTGCAATCGTTGGAGTACTCCTTATCTGAATGCTTTTGCCACTTTCCTCAACACCAAGTTACTCCTTTTATGATCTTTAATTCCTCATCTTCTGGCCTTGGCAGTGGATGCTTTCAGTCAGGACTGGACCAACCAGTATCTTTATGTCTACCCTCCCATCCAACTCCTTCCCAGGGTGATTTCAGTCATCCATTCCACTTCTGATGGTCCTTCTGATTACTCCTTACTAACTGGCACAACCTTGGTTTCTTTGTCTCCTTCATCTCCAAACTAACCCCCAATACCTCTTCTCAATCTATCCCTCCTCTGTCAGCCTCCATCATTTGGTCCCTTTGAAGGAGATCTGGATTGTCAGTGCATGTTACTTCCCTTTTAACATGGACCATTTCATCCTTCCTCCACAAAAGTAAAACAACGTAAGTTGAACATCTTTCGCCATTGGTCTTTGAGTCAGGGTCTTTCCCCCTTCTCAACTTACTGTTCCTCTTCTTACGGAGTTCCTCACCTGGCTGTTTGATCATGGAGCTTAAGTCTCTTCCATAGCTGGTTATAGAGGAGCACTATCCAACACCTTCCATTTTTCAGGTACTGTATGGTAATTTCTTCTCCTACTGCTTCCCTTTTATTATATTCTTTCCAGATTTGTCAATCTCTTTGTCAAGCAGTTCTTCCAGACAGGAATGTCAGTATTGTTCTTCACTGCCTTACTCTCCCTCCTTTTAAACTTTTATCTTTATGTTCCCTAAATCACCTATCCCTTAAAACTTATTTCCTACTCCTTTTAGCCTGTAGGTGTCATCAGAGTGATATCTTAGCCATTAACGTTTCATGTACCCTATTCCATTCCACATTTTCTCCTTTATCCAGATTGATCTTTCCTGCCTAAAACTTTAACACCTCGTGAGGGACATTCTTCCGTTTTACTGATTTCCCACCTTTATTCCTGGTCTGATCCGGATAGGCTTTTATGTATCATTCCTGCTCTTCATTGTTATATTGCTCGCACAGCCTCTTTCCGTGGTTCCTTTCCCTGCCTTTTCAATCCCTGGCAACTTTTTTCTTTACAAGACCTTTGTCCCTCTACTCTTACAGGTTGGGTTCATTTAACATCCTTGTTTCCTTCATCCTGCAAGCTGTTCCAGGTGTTGTTGCATCAGATCAGACACCTAACCTTTTCCTTGGTGTCTCATCTCCATCATTTGTTGGAAGAAATTCTTCAGTCGGATATGTGGACTACACCTCATACATTCATCTATCACTACCTGCATCTGGTGGCTATTTCTTCCTTGTCTGGGTATCTCCTTCTGCTTGTTGCCATTTTCCCGAATGACTGGCTGTGGTTATGGATTTGTGCACATGTGACCTGTTGGATGGATCGGTTTATTAAGTATATCCTTCCATTCTGGTCAACTTGAGGTGATGACATTGTTGACCCTCTTCCTACCATGGTTCGGAAGATGTATGGCTGATGGCACTTGGTTTGGACTGTAGTTGACTGGCTGCTTATGGTCCAATAAGCTCTAGCCATTCTACACTATGGGGTACATCCTTTTTTAGTTTTAGTTTTTTTTGATATATGCACCTCCTACTTTCCACCTGTGTATGCAACACCTGCTTCCATACTGGGTGAAGAGTATATCTGGTACATAAGTGGTGCAGTACATGTGTTCCCTTCCCAACAGGGGTCACACTTCAACGGTGTTCTTTGGGCATTTTTAAATGATACTTCTCTATATCCCTTGCACCAATCCTCCCACATTGAAGAAGGAGGTGACAGGAGGTAAGATACCGTATCGGAATTTATTATTTTCCTATACTGAAAATATAATTCCTCTCACCCTTCTTCCTCACTTAAAACTGGTGCTTCCTTTCTGCCTAATCTCAAAGTGATAATTTGGTAGAATTGAAAAAGAGGGAGTCACATGCGTCAGGAGGGTGTGTCACACTCCTATTGGTGGAGGGGTGTCATATGATGATTTACATGAGAAGAGGCAGCGAACCATGCTAATTGTTTGGTAAGTGGTAGTTCAAGGCTTGTGGTATGTAAAAAAAGTTTTGCATACAGAGGACAGCACTAAACGATAATAGTTATAAGCATGAGAGGAAGTATGAACCTATCGGAAATATATAAGTTTAGTGTAGGAAATAATAACTTTTATCAGGTAATAATCATCTACATCAGTATATTATTTTATGATATGTTACATCAAATCTTATTTTGTAAATAAAAAAAGTCAGTGTTTTTTGTACATCATTAAGCTGTAATGTCCATGTTTGTAGATCTTTTTTTTTTGTGTGTACCAAAAGCCTGAAGTATATGCTAAGGTTTTTATTACTTTTATAAGCAGGTTACAAATCAGAGTGGTGTTAATCAAATATCCACTACCGGCACTTGTGTTTAAAATTTTTTAAATTATAATAAATAATTAAAAACAACGTTTTATATTTACACAATAAAAACTTTATTGAAGCTGTATGGCTTCCACTTTAAAATATCTCTACAAGTACATGTTTCGACGTGATCTACGTGGTGTTAATTAGATAGAAATATGTGGAAAAAGACTGAATTGTCAGTGTGAAGTCTGGAAAGTCAAGAAAAATTTTTTTGAAAGAATGATGTAAACACTCTATTAATAAAAGCTTTTAAAATTTGATAAAGTAGGAAGATTAACAACAGTTGTTATTGTTGTTAGTACACAGTCAGCTGTAATTTTTTTATAAATTAATTGAATGATTTTTAAAGTCTTTTAATTATTGATTTATAATTTTATTTTTCTGCTGAGAAGAGATTTGTTCTACCCACACACTGAACATGTGCCCAAATAACTGCTACTTTTACATGATGTTGTAGTCTCATCATTAAGGTTAGTTGACTTTTATCTGTTGATCTGGAATAAGTACTCTGTGGAAGCTAAAGATAACCATGGCTATATTTATTGCACTATCAACACTGTTGACAACATACATTCAGTCCTGCAGTAGTGTGGCTGCATTAGGAAACAACAAGACTACAGTAGATAGTAGAACATACTCAATGCTGCAGTAGTGTGATCACAATAGTAAATAGCATGACTACAACAGATAGTAGAACATACTTAATGCTGCAGTATTATGATCATTTTAATAAACAATATGATTACAACAGATAGTAGAACATACTTAATTCTGCAGTAATATGAACATTTTAGTAAACAGTATGACTATAACAGATAGAAGCACATACTTAATGCTGTAGTACAATGACCACCATAGTAAATAGTGTGACTACAACAGATAAAAGAACATACTTAAAGCTGTAGCATTATGTTCACCATAGTAAACAATGACTACAAAAGATAATAGAACAATGCTACAGTATTAATGACCACCACAATAAACAATAGGACTATAACAGGTAGTAGAACATTATGATCTGCTTGATAAAAACAAACTTAACAGTTTTATATATGTAATATTAAAACAGTACAATAATAAGTATAATAAGTAACACTCTTAATGCTAGAGTAGTGTGACTATCATAATGTATAACATGAACATTCTTGACATCTTGCATGCTTGGGTAAATAACAAGAAATATTTTTGACAGCTTCATACATAACACTGAAATAGCATGAATTATTGTAGTAAACAATGCAGCTATGAAAGACAGTTTCACAAATTCTACTGAATCGACTTTACCACCACCGTAACCTGCAAGTTCTGACAACTGGAAGTTAACTAAGAGTGTGCTTGCTACAGAATATCTAGTATAAGCTTTAAACACTGTGCTGATGTTTCATAGCAACAGTATTAAGTTGAGTGCAATTAGATGACAAAGAGCATTTGCTCAAAACATTAGACCCGGCATGGCCAGGTGGTTAGGGCAATTGACTCGTAATCTTAATGTTGTGTGTTTGAACTCCTGTCACACCAAATATGCTCACCCTTTCAGCCATGGGGGCATTAAAATGTGATGGTCAGTCCCATTATTCATTGGTAGCCCAAGAGTTGGCAGTGGGTGGTGACTAGCTGCCTTCCTTCTAGTCTTTCATTGGTACATTAGGGATGGGTAGCGCAGATAGCCCTTGTGTAGCTTTGTGCGAAATTCAAACCAAACCTCAAAACATAGTAATAATTAATTTCAGCTATGTTTTAATGCATTTTTACAACTATAGTTAAATATGTTGAATAGCTCAATTGATTATATAATTATATGTAGAAAGTTTCTTGATCCACATGTGTTTTTAGTATATTTAAGGTACAGTTTCTAGAAGAGTATAAAGTACCCTAATTTAACTTTGAAATTTTAAATGTCATTTATGTTTTATGCTAACAGAAGAAGTCACTGATTATATGAAAAAGAAAAGATGCCAAGTAGAAAGGAAACTTATAGTTTGTTTTTCTGTTATCCTATTCATTCCAACTGAATAAACCAGGTGTCTGGATTTGCTTGAGTGTAAGCTGTTTGTATTTATTGGAAACTTTTTCTATTTAACAAGAAATGAGTAACTTACTGGTATTTGCCATTTTAAGAACCAAGGAGATGAAGTTAGTGCCATGGATTCTCAGATAGGAAATGAAGAGTTAACAAAGCAGGTGACTCAAATGGAGGAAACAGAAGGAGAAACAACAGACACACCTTCAGGACCAGAGAGTTCTGTGTCTCCAAACACACCTTCCAGTCATCGGGAAGAGATGGAGGTTGAGACTCAAGAGATTGGTGCAACCCCAAATAAAAATCCACTGAAATGGACGGTAAGAAACATTAAAAATGGTGAGGTTCTAAGACAATAACTTGCCTCTTGACACAAAAATGCTATTTTTGTTGTACATCTGCCTGTGAAGTTTGTATGCCATTAGCCTTGAGCTAATTCCCACCTAAATTCATGTGTTTAACGTGAACTGTGCTGGTGACATAACCTCCATGCACAATCACTCTCCCTATGCACTTGCACTCCTTATAATTTCATTATTCTCCTCAGCATTAAATGGAACAGGCATGTTGAAATTTCTTGTACAGTTTGGTGAGATTTGTGTTTGTTCATGGAACTTTGGTTTTGTTTCAAAAGTGTTGATTCTTATCTTGTATTTTCAAATGATGGTGACTTCTGCTTAGTCCTTAGTGAGTGATGATGCTACACACACTGGCCCTATTTGTGCTATAGCCTCTGGAGGGTTGTTGACTGTTAGAGATGTTGCAACCTTTGTTCAATGTGCCATGGATTATGACATGCTTATTGGGCCTCCTATTCCTGTCCTTTCAGCCAGTGTTCTTTCTCCTTGGTCTTGAATGGCCTGTTGTTCTTTGAAGTTAATTTATTTTCTTCTTGTAGTGTATTATCATTTGAGAAATTATCTTAACCTTCCAATCTGTTTATGGATATCATTCTCAGATATGTTCTTTTCCATATCTTTCACCCATGTCCTTTAATATTGGCTGTTCTTTACTCCATGAACCCAAATCTTGGGGCTGCTTTGTTTTTCCTCCTTTTCTTGTTATTAGAGTGTATGCTGTTTCCTTTCTCTTAACAGTTTCTCACTCAGACCCGCAATCCTTATCCTCTTTGTGTTTGTGACTTTTGTCCTAAATTATAGACACTTTTACCTTTCCTTTGGTATCTAGTTGGCCTGCTTGAAGAATGGGCACCTTGCCTTTTGTTTTACTGTCTGGTTCCCCATTTTTGCATCTTCATCTTTTTCACACCACCCTCCTATATTCCCGTTACTCCCTCCTTTTGTCTGAGGCACTTCATTACGCTCCAGAGAAGATTTCTGAAGTGATTTCTTCTCTTCTTTTTGCTAATTTAGCTTGTTCTACTTTCCTTCTGCTCTGTTCCTTCTTACCTTGTTACCCTGCTGTTGGGTTGAGTTGTATTCCTCTTTATTGTATACCTTCCTCCTCTTCGTAAAAATGGTTTTCATTGGGTTCCTATTCTTCACTTAGAAGTCTTTGATGGTGTTCATTTCTCACTGTAGACCTAGATTGATGTTGCATGACTTCTGTACTCATTATTTTCCCATGTTTTTCTACTTTATCTACCTTACCCTTTTACTCCTGTTCCTTGTCTAGATAAGTCTATTCCTACCCTTCCCATTCCAGGTTCCAGGCCTTCCTCTTTTTCTTGTCCTTCCACTACCTATGATCTGGTTCATTACTCTTCCTGTAATTTCTATCCTGTCATTTCAGGCCCTGTGGGTATCCATTGCTTCCTTTTTGCCAGCTGTTGGCCTCTGTTTCTGCCAACAAATGAATTTCATGTTTTTTTTTCATGGTCTTTATTTGCATACTTCTCTTCTCTGTGCTCTTCTTACCATTTCCTTTTCTCCTCCCTCTGACCCTGTCTATGATCGTTTTCACCCAATCTGTGGTTGGTCATGGTCAATGTGTTGGACACCTTGCCTACACATCCATATTGCCCCATCATCCAGACATTTCTATGTTCTGTCCATCAGATTCACATCTTCCAATTCCTTGTTCTTCCCTTCACCATAGCATCAGCCTCTTTCCTTTTACCCCTACTTGATTGGTCTATCAACTCCTCCGGTTGATGTATTATTCCCTGGATGTGAATACTTACAGGCTGTTTCGCATTTCTTTTGCATCCAATTTGTCACCTTTCTCATTCTTTTGCTTCCTATTTTTGCTGGCCTTTGGATATGATTCTTCAGGCAAGCATGTAAACAACTCCTCATACGTTCATAACTCATTATCTTCACCATCCGACCTTTTCATCTCCCGCAGAATTTTGACTCCCACCAGTTGCTATACTTCAGTCAATCCTCTGTCTTTGATATGCATAAGTATGTTTCCTTTTCATTTTTCTTTCTTTCCATCAAACAGGATCCATCCAGGTTGCTGGTGTTGCCTCCCAGGGTTTGCTTATTTCCCAAAATCTGCATTGAGCCAAGATAACGGAAAGTGTTCAGCTCATTAACCTTGTCTTCTAGGGCATACTGCAAGATGGTGTGTTCTGCAAGGCTCCATAAAAGCACACCCATGGGAGAACATAGATCAACCATGGTTTACTCTTTGCCTGAGATGACAGGAAGGAAGAAACGGGGATGGGCATAATGTGATCTTGACCAACCGAGCATCTGAACACAAGTGGCCAGCGAGCCAATATATGTAGTGTGGTAAGGGTGTGATCAGAGTGTGTGGTGTGTGTGCTCACCTCAACTCTACTGGACAGACTCTAGCTGCAGGAAGACACATTAGTGGCCCTACTTCTCACCTTACTGTGCAAGGCCCAATCTATGAGGATTCTTCATAGTCTATCACCCCCAATGTCCAGGAACTGAAAAGTGGAAAGGGTCTCCTGTGCTCCATTTGAAAAGGATGGGGGAAAAGCCCCCAGATCCACATCGGACCATCAACCGGAAAAGTCTTTAACTGGAGCCAGTGAAATGTGTGACCATGACACTCTATTTTTAAAAGAAGGCAAGTGAGAGTCAAAGAAGTAAGCAGTCACTTCCCTGGTGCTGGGTTTTTCCATGATAGTCCATGGAATTGATATGGTTTGGATCAAACAGTTGAGTAAACTTGTATACCATGAGGATATCTCAAGTGGTCTCTACCATTTGGTGTCACACTCCATGGGCTTGCTCTTCGGGCACTTTCTGAAGGGAGCTCATCTACATTTAATTTTTGGACCAGCTCCTCCACCACTTCAACTTAGCAATCTAGCATTTCTGTGCTTGGAAGTTATCATCACAGAATTTAACATTATCCTAATCTGAAAATGTATTTCCAACTGATACTAACCTCTACACACATATTCCCACCTGTCTACCCCACTTTTAGTGCACATTTTTTTTTCTTATCTTGTCTAAGAATGAAGTTATCATGAGTGCAAGTACATAGGGGGAGTTACTACACATGGAGGTTGTGTTATCCTCCTATTGGTGATGACATTATCATGCACCAGCACAGCCCACATTAAACACATGAATTTAGATGGGATTTAGCTCAAGGCTAGTGGCATGTAAATCTCGTAGGCAGACACATGAGGGAAATAACATTTCCGTTAGTGGAGCTGAGTATCTGTTGGAAATACATTTTCAGGTTAGGAATATTTTAATGTTGTAGCAACTTATTCTGCCTTACTCAATAAAGAAGTTTTATAGGTTAAAGTTTTTTATTTCTATTGTACTTGAAACCTAAAAGAGATATTCACATGGAAGTATCATCACTGTATAGATATGAAATTTGTGACCTATGAGAACAACTTGAATTCTTTCTTCAAATTGTAAATGTAATTAAAAAATGCAACTTCTTTCTTCTTAAAGTTTATAAATTGAGTAAATTAATTAATACTTACAGCTTCATTTAAAACAAAAAATTTTTGTTATTTAATGAATTAAAAACTAATGGACTGTTGATGATGAAACAGGTTCTAGAAGTGTACGAGTATATCCGTGGGCTTCCTGGCTGTTCTGCTTATGCAGAAGAATTTCGTTCTCAAGAGATTGATGGTCAAGCTCTCCTACTGCTCAAAGAGGACCATTTAATGTCTACAATGTGTATGAAGCTTGGTCCAGCTTTGAAGATTTGTGCTCGCATCAACACATTAAAGGATGAAATACCATGAAAACTGATAATTACTGGTATTTGTATTACACTAGGCATTGTTATGAATTGTGCTGGCTCTTAAGTTTGACAGAATTATGTTATACATTATACTGTTGTGCAGCTGTAGCATTTTTAAGTAGCATTTGTTCATTTGTCACTTATAAACATAGCTTTTGTTATTTTTGGTCAGTGGATAAGTTATTCATATGTTTGAGTATGGACTTAGATATAGATTGTTGCAGCATGAATTTTGTTCATATACAGTCATGGAATATCAAGTATCAATATTATTGTAATCTTTTGTAAGTTTGAAAATGTGTTTTTCTTTCTTTATATGTTGATGGATTATTGTTATATCCTATCCTAGTTTTCAATTTGGTAAGTTATATTGGTTATTGTATCATATTGCAGTACAGGTGTGTGTGTGTGTGCTTTTATTTTCTGTTTTTCATTAAGTAATATGATTATTTTAATGTTTTATTAAGAATAGAAATTTTTTACATAATAAGTTTCATCAAATTATTTTTCATTCACTTTTCTCTCTCTCTTAAATCTATATTGGTTCATTGACAGTAGCACAAGAGAGTGGCCCTAAGTAATGTCCTGCTAACACCTCAGTAAACAATTATTTTGTGGTAATATCTGCTTACGTCACTGTTGAAATTCTTACCTAGGTAGTCTACATATTACATATCATCGTATATTTTGTTAATTAATATGTGTAATCTGACAGTGATTTTGAATTCTTTGTGTTGTTTTTTAATGTTTATTTTTTATCATGAAACTTGCTCTTCTATTGATCATACAGTTTTCCTTTGACATTTTCCAGTAACAGTTTACATCTATTGATCATACAGTTTTCCTTTGACATTTTCCAGTAACAGTTTACATCTATTGATCATACAGTTTTCCTTTGACATTTTCCAGTAACAGTTTACAAACCAAATCTATTTACTCTAATCTTTTCTGTTTTTTACTGTTGTCTGTTTTTGTGTATTTTCTCTTATCACAAGTTGTTAACCTAATTGAAACCTTGTAGCAGTTAGTTTGTCTATCTGTTCCTTCAGGCATCATTGCTCATTATGTTTGTATCTATATTGAAATTTTTGATATAACAAGTTGTATTTAGTACCATTAGAACTGGGATTTTGTGCTGTATAATATTTAAAATCTGCTAAAATCCACTTTGGGGAAAAGGTTTTATATGCAAATTAGCTAAAGTAACTTTTTTGAAAAATGTTTTCTTGCATATGCTGAAATACAAGATTGGTTATTGACTTGATAAGCCTGAAATCATGAATTGTTTTGAAATTGTAAACATAGATTAATTTTTTTGAAAAAATGTATACCTTGCCTTTAGAAATTTCAAGAACAAATAATGGTAGTAAAGCTGTGAAATCAAAATATACTAAGTTCGTTTTTTTTTCTTTTTTTTTTTTTTTATCTTTGTAGCTCTGCACGAATCAAGAAGGAGAATATAAAGAAATGAAAGGGATAAGAAGGGTGGTGCTGGCTTTTTATCGTCTAGTATTTTGGTTTAAATAATTCAAAAAGAAGGGTAATCTTGTGTAAGTTACAAGGCTTTTTATGTCCTTGTTGGGTCACTTGACTGAATCCATATTGAAAAACTAATTAACTTCCTGGATGGATTTTTCCATTTTTAAACAGCAAGCAAAATGGCTGTGATTTATTTCAAAGCATAACATAATTAAACTTTCTTGTAACAAACCAGGCAGTATAAACCAGACTTAAGTGTTGTAATCATTATTTTGATTGTTACAATGGGAATTAGAATAATGATAGAGATTTTAACTTTTTTATAATAGTTTTATTTAATAACCCAACACTTCTGCATGTTACTTAATTGCAATACAATAATAATACTATGAAAATGGTTATGTACTGACTGAGGGTGCATTATGTATTTAGTGAGTAAAAATTGAAAAATATTATTATGTCAAATAAATAATTTTAGTGTTACCTGCAGTGTATGATTCCACAAGAGAAATTTTATGGTTTACTGATCTAGCTTTGCCAAATAGGTAAACTTTGCTCAAGTTACCAAGGTTGATGATATCATCAAGAGGGCTTAGAGATCTATAATTGATCAAAACTAAACTTTGAGAATGAATTTATGATAATCTATAAGCATGTCAAGTTTCATCAAGATTGTATGTTATCTTCACATATTTTTATCTTTGTTTTGGAATCCACCACTCCTGACATTGCACCCAATCTTGAAGTCCCATGTGGAATAGGGTTAATTAGATAATTTGCATATAAATGTTATTCCCTAAAGTGGATTTTGGATATGTTACAGAGATCAAAATTCTGGTTCTATTGTTATCAAAAGCAACTTGATAATTTTTTTCCTTGTTTTCTCTTCCATGGCCATATTTGTTAATGATAGTTCATAGACTGTTTTAAAATTTTGCAGAACTGTATGTTTTTCACTAATAATACTTCTGCTTGCTTATTTTTGTATCTCTTAGAATCTTTAACAATCATAGAAGAGTTAAGCTATTTTTTTGTGATTTTAGTGACAAATGTTAGCTAATTCTGTAGGTGTCTGTAATTTCTGTTTGAATTTTGTATCTAGCTTCTTTTTTGTTAGATAGAGATTTCCTCTCAATGGTATACAATTTTTTTCTTCAATGAAATATTAATTTTTTTTAAGTTTACTAATCACCTATGAAGTTTTTTGCAATTTGAAATTCAACTTTTTATATGTACCTACATAACTTTTTTTGAAACTGAAAGCCAGTTTTTTTTTGTATATCCCTTTGTTTTTACAAGAATGTAGAGCCATCATTTTCTTACAGATGATTTGCTGCAATTCCAGGTATGGTATCAATATTTTGTACATCACCAAATGTGTAAAAATCCTTTAGATTGGACATTTCAATTAAGAATTCATTCAAAAAAATGGATGATTCTTAGATTTGGAAGTTTCAAGAATCTGTTTTAAAAGAATTTTGTTGCTCTGTGAAAAATGTGTACCTTCATCAACTTGATTGTTCAGTTGTTTGTAATCCAATGACAACAGTTGTTGCTTCATGTTTTCATTTAAAAGGTTATTCTATTGGTTTGTGTTTAATTCTTTTGAATGGGGATTACTTTTAGATATAAAGATTGTTTTTGATATCAGTAGAACATGAGAGACCAGGCTGAAGATATCATATAATGGTATCTTTTACCTAAGAACTTTTAAAACCTCTTGTACATTATAACTAATTTTGCCCATTTCACAAGATTGTTGAAATAGGTTATTTCACGTGCTCTGCTTCTTTTCTTCCTTTGTAAATATTTATATTCAAGCTGTGATGATTGCAAAGCAGATTGTCACAACTGAAATTACCATATAAAAAATAAAAGCAAGCTTGGAACAAGTATTACTTTTGTATCTCCTAGAATCTTTAACAGTCATAGAAGAGTTGAGCTATTTTTTGTGATTTTAGTGATATATGAAACTTACATTATACTCAGTTACTAGGCATGACAAATTTTAGCTAATTCTGTGAGTGTCTGTAACTTCTGTATGAATTTTGTATCTGGCTTCTTTTTTATTAGATAGATATATCCTCTTAATGGTATAGAGTTTTTTTTCAATGAAATGTTAATTTTTTGGAAGTTTACTATTCATTTTCTTGTTCTATATTTTAATGAATTGAAGTAGTTAAAGAACCTGGGTTTAAATGAAACAGTGGAAGGTTAGATTTATCATTTTATGTAAAATATATGGATCACATGTCAGTGGGAAACTATTATTTGTCACTAGGTTTTGAAATGCGAGTTATGGAAGCAGGTGTATAGGATTGTTATAGAAATTCCAGTATGTGGTTGTGGACAAAAAAAAAACTTTTATTTTTAGTAATTCAGAAATGACCTATTCTTCAAAGTTCGCTTGTAAAACGATAGTTTAATATGGTGTGAGAAGAGTGATTTGATTTGGGTTATTCAGTTATGAATAATCATGCTGAGTTATATTTGTCAAAATGATTAACGTTTATGCTCGAAAGAGTTCCAGTGCACCTGTATGTCACGAAATCAAAATATTTGATTTTTCTTTTGAAAGAAATCTTTTAGATTCATCATATTTACATAAAAATATTTTTAACTACCAGTACATGAATTCCAAATAATTATGGTGTACAGTTAGCTGTATACTTGTTTAATTTATGAATATACAGTTAGTTTCATGATACTATGGTTTATGAAAGGGTAAGCATAAGTATTAATTACTTAGTAAGCAAAAGTAGAGTGTGTGTATATTCAGTATGTTTTTTTGTATATCAGGTAAGTTCAAAAGTGTATGTGGTGACTCGGGCTTAAAAAGCAGATATGAATGATAGATTTTAGAAAGGTTAATTTAGAAACATTCTCAAATGATATTTGTTTCTGTATTAATATACAATATAAAATCTTTATCTTATATTTTATATTTGCTTGTTTAAAAATTAATTTTTTTTGCAAAAGATATATATATATATTTTTTATGTTGGGCAAAGCTCCAGCAGTGGTTGAATGTTGAGTAGTTTTGGAAGTTGGACTTGTGGACCATCAAGTGTACTTCATTACAAATATATGTCCTTTAGCTAATGAGAGATTAACTAAGTGTGGATTTTGGTAGTGTAATAAAATGAGTAACAATTTTATACAACTCTTATTAAATCGTACAAACTATTGTTAAACCTTGAGTAGGATAATACAGCAGTAACTGGTAGTAATAGTAACACACAACCAGTTAAACTAATGCTCGTTTTTTTGTTTGTTTCTTTTTCAGTTATTTTCCCCATACCAATAACTGTTTTTTATTATTAGTAGTATTAATGTTTCTTATAAATGTTTTCTGGTTAAGATAATTGACTTGTATACATGATGTATGTTCATAAGTTTAGATAACTTCTGTATATTAGTTATTACTTATGATAGAAAACATGCTTTTGACATTCAGTAAAAAAATGTGGATCCCAGTGATTAGCTCATGAAGACTTAAAAGAATAATGGCCAGGTCCTTGCTATATGGATATCAATAACATATAAGTGAATTCATTCACATGTGCTAACCCTAAGAGAAGCAACTAACTCTGGAATTACAAAACAGTTTTCTTTGTTGTGTAAATTTTAGGGGTATAAGATAATCGTGACTCAAAAGGAAAAGCGAACTGCTGCCTATGGTAACATCTTACTGTAAGACCAGAGTGTGATTGACTAGATCACTTAGAGCATCCTCCTGTTATTGTAATGTATATTTCTATTATTGAAGCTGTCTTGAGAATTCCCAGGAAACTTATATAGACAGAATATATTGTAATATTGCCTGGGTTGGTTTTGTTTATAGATGTTGAAAGGTCATTTAATAGTATAAATTGCATGCAGCAGGTAACAATATATTTTATCCATTATGCTGTATTGCTGCTATCTGTTAATTATAATACCAATATCTGACAGAGATGCATTTTTTAATGTTTTTTGTGGTGGAGAACTTTAGATTTACAACATGAAAAGCAAAATTAAAAAATTATTTGCATCTACTGACATAAAACTAGTAGAGGATTTTACTGTAAATTGCTGATAGTACTGAACAACCAGTAAAAAACTTCTGTTAAATTGATAAAATAATTTAAATTTTAAGTAATTTAGTGTTACTAGCAGATGAAAGTTAATGAATCTAGGTAAATAAGAATACTTTATTAATGTGTAGGATAGGATGGTAACTGTGGAAAGATGCTAAGAAAAATTTGATTTTATGAAACTGTTTTATCAGTAGATGTAGCTTTTTTGCCAAATGTTGGTTTGTTATTTTTGATAAAATGAATTGTTTAACTTTTATATGCAATATGTATGAGATAAAAGATGTAAAGGTAAAATGGTAAGTAAGAGATTTGGTAAGGAGTTTATTAATTAATATTCTCTACTCTGTTTTTGCAATTATGGTATGCTAAATGAAAAACATAAATTAGACAGGTAATCTAAATAAAAAGAGATATATTTATAAATTAAATATGTTAGTTATTCAATGGTATAAGATAGAGTTTTGAAATATATTTCTTAAATATTAGCTTTATTGTTGTTGAAAGGCACTTATATGATGTTACATACTGAAATAAATTTGTGCAAAAGTTGTAATACAGGTAAAACTGAATTTTTAAAGTGACATGTTAAATTATATTCAATATTTTATGCATACTAAAGTTGCAACTGAGCATTCTTTAACTATAAGAATGATGATGTTTTGTTAGTCTGTATATAAAATCCAGAAGTAAAAGAAAAAGTATGTGACTTGTTTGTACTTGTACTTCTTGACAATCACATGTAATGCTCGGATTAGTGTCTTGTAAACTACAATTTTGAAGGAATGCCTGAAAAATCCAGGGTTTTAATCATGTTTTCTACACATGCAGCCACTTGTTGATTTAAATCAGTGTTGTATAGTTTGTATGTTTACATGTATTTCAGAGCTTTGTTAAAAAAGATTGTCTTTCAATTTCCAGTTGCACATTTTAATGTGTGAACTCAATATCACATTTATTACAATTTGTTTATATATATGTATATATTATATATATATTTTTTTTATATTCTAGTCAAAAATTATATACTAGATGTGCTTATTCATTTACTATTATTGGCTGAAGTAAATGTGACTAGACTATCTTTAGGTTATTATCAGGAAAAAATATTTATATGTGGCAGAACTATCTTGGAAGTAGTTATCATGTGGAAATTTGTGTGTGAATTATATGTAATAGGACAGGATTACCTGGGAAGTGGTTATCAAGAGGATAGGACCATCTTGGAAGTAATTATCAGGTGGAAATTTTCGTTTGCATTACATGTGGTATGACAAGATTATCTGGGAAGTGGTTATCAGGAGGAACTCTTCATTTGAATTACATGTGATAAGACAGGACCATTTTGGAAGAGTTTATTAGGTGGCAATTTTCATTTGAATAATATGTGACAGGACAAAACTATTTGGGAAGTGGTTTTTCAAGAGGAAATCTTTATTTGGATTACATAGGATATCTTTAAGTAGATTTTAAAAAACCTCTTTGGAATTATTTTAACATATTACACATCATTGAATTAATTAGTCTGTTTTATTTGTAATATTTTCTTGGTATAAACTCCATTCATTTATTAAAGTTCAAATCAAAATAATGTTTAAGAGAATGCTTGCCAAGTGCAGTATGTTGTCAAAGTTGCTTTTTGTTACATTTAAATGTACCATGAATAGCACTGTTGTTTAAATCTTCACAGGGTTACCTTGTGTCAAACTTTTATAATTCATTGGTTTTCAAGTTGAGAAGTAAAATAAAATCTAAGGTTTGTCAGACTGTGTGTTTGCTTTTTGTTATTGTATACAACTGTTTGAATTATTGTGAAAAACCTAAATTGTCAACATATTATCTCAAAGTTTCATTAATAATGTGTTTAAAATCAATAGTATAATCAGATATAACAAACAAGATACCTTATATAGATTTTTAAAATTTTTATTGAGATTTTAATGTCTGATTTTTTTACAGTAGAAATACTATTTTTGCATATTATTGAAACAAGTATTACTGTAATTTTTTGTTCTTAAAATTACAAGTGTATATACAGTAAAGGTTTAAAACTGCTGATTAGAGGGTAATCTTCCAGTCATCAGACTATGTGGCTAGTCTTACACAAATAGTGGGATTAGTTATAACTTTTATAATGTACCTACAATTGAAAGTGCAGAGCATGTTCAATGGCATGTCAGGGCCTAAACCTTGGACCTTTTGATTCACAGTGGGCTGGGTATGATGTAATCATTAACTTGTGTGCACTGTGGTCTGAGGATTCATGGCTCAGGTTTCATTGTCACTTGGATTTTATTAATAAAGAACTTAACAGCCTCTTTCTGTTTAAATTTAAGTAAGAAATTTCCATTTAATGCATCACTTTCTCTCTTCATGGTGTGATTGTTTATAATGTTGTTTTATATATTTCTAAAACCGAAAATCTAACTTACCTTTTCACTTGCATACTCATATTTTTGGAAATTCTGGTTCTCCTGTGTGAATACTTTTTTAGTGTACACTTTCAATCTTATATTATACTTTGTTTTCTGACAAAACAGAAACACACCTGAGCAGGTTTTATGAAAAGTGACTGTATAAGATTGAGAGAATAATTGAAGTTCTAGTGATACATTATTCAAAAAATGAAAAAAAACTTCTCAGACTTTGTATGAAATAATGAACAGTCCCAGATCTTTCATTCACAAGTAACATCACAGTATTGTAATGTAATTTTTGTTTGTTTATAAGAAGAAAGTAATTAAAAATGGTCTGGTGTACAGAATTTTATGGAAGTATATGAAATTATTATCAGTTTAGCTTCTACTTTTGATAATCACCAGTTTGTGATTAAAATCCTTAATCTTGATTAAAGTTCGATCTTTTAGTGCCTTATAAAATTTTGGTTTTCAATTTGTTAAACAAATCCCTGAAGTGAGAGTTAATAGTGTGTAAAGGTGCTTAACATTTCTGCAAGTAGCAACATGACACAGCAATGTCCAAGAAAACAACTTAAAAGGACTAGAAAAAATATGATGAAAAATTGACATAACCATTAATCTACAGAATTCATATCAATGTTGTTAAAAAAAAGAATTGTTTAATTTAAACTATCTGGAGTAAATATACACGGGCGATACATGGTACTTTCTGAGCAAATCTTCTGTTATTTGCGGGAACTATCATCAACCCTTACCTTTATTTAAATTCCTACAAGGCCAAAGTCAGTAGTGTAAATAAGTTTTTAAAGTTCACATTGCTGGCAGTACCTTGTTCCGGTCATTTTGTATATGTATAGTCGGAACCTGCCTGATTCTCTGGCCCAAGAAATGTATAATTAATATTGTTGCGTATCTGCTCGTTTGTTAATATCTGGTATAAATTATTTTCCAGGAACTTCAGCGATACAAGTCCTTTCTTAATTAAAACTAGTTTATTCTTTCTCGATACAACTTTGTAATACACAGAATTTCCACAGTCATTTTAAACTTAACAACCTTTATAATACGCTATAAATCACAGTGACTCACACACTTTACTTACGGTGCCTACTGTTCGCTTGACTCAATTATTTCTATCTGCATATCTATCGCTGGCTTTATTTGCCGGGCTTATATACTAAAAAAGAGGGCGCCTGGCAAACACTCGGACATTCTCGAGGTTCCTCAATAAGTCATGATCCTTCTAGAAACTCCAGCGCACATGCTCCCAGGGTCGCGTGACTTCCGCTGTCGTAACAATATAAACTTCCGATCAGAGTAAGCTACCTGCTAAGAGTAAAACTAAAAATCAATCTGTTAATGAGTATAGTTAATTGAATGTACTTTTCTGACGTTCTTAATTATAAATATTATAATTATTTCATTAGTTGGGTACCCTCGCTGTTAACAC
The DNA here is from genome assembly GCF_000517525.1 of Limulus polyphemus. Taxonomy (NCBI): domain Eukaryota; kingdom Metazoa; phylum Arthropoda; class Merostomata; order Xiphosura; family Limulidae; genus Limulus; species Limulus polyphemus. The sequence goes on from NW_013667190.1 coordinate 170,813, forward strand.
TATTTTCGTCTGTTGCATTGTATGTAATTACATCAAAACAACAGTATTTTATAAATAACTACACGGGAAGCACTTAATCTTACAACCTAAACGGTACACTTAATTACGTACTAACGCATAATAGCCAGTTGGTTAGGGTGCTCGACTTGTAATCTGCGGGTTGCTGGTTCGAATTCCCGTTCTACCAAACATATTCGCCGTTTCAGCCGTGGGGGCGTTATAATGTAACGGTCAATCCCACTATTCGTTCGTAAAAGAGTAGCCCAAGAGCGGTAAATGGTGATGACTAGCTGCCTTCCCTCTAGTCTTTGACTGCTAAATTGGGGACGGCTAGCGCAGATAACTCTGGTGCAGCTTTGCGCGAAATTCATAACAAACAAGCTTAACGCATGATTCTGTCAGTTCGTATATAATTTGTTCCCACATTTCTTATCACCAGGACTTTCACAAACTAGTTTTTACGCCCTGTTCCTTTATAGTCAAGAATTTATCATAATTTGCAAAGGTATTGGTCGGACATTTGCTCGACCTTGGCTACACCACTGACCAAGCTTACAATCAAGTCATCCATTTTGTTTTTAATTGTTGTTTAAAATTATACAAAGCGTTTATTTAAACAATTGCTTCATTCATTTAATAGAAGTTTTACAACAGAATCAATACAAACAAAAACTGTTGTAGAAGGTTTTTAATAAAAATAATTTTTGTCTTGGTAATGACAAACTATTAATCGGTAGATAATATAAGTTTGATACTTTATCGACTTGTTCAATTGTTTGTTTGTAATTAAGCACAAAGCTAGACACTGGGCTATCTGTGCTCTGCCCACCACGGGTATCGAAACCAGGATTCTAGCGTTGTAAGTCCGCAGAATACCGCTGTGCTACTGGGAGGGGGCGACTTATTTAAGATAAATTTTCAACATATTTGCATCAATAATCGTAATACATATATTCGGCGGAATTCTCGCTGTCTTCACGAAGTTCTAGAATGTAGGTTTTAAAACTTGAACATAGCCTTGTTTTTTATTATATTTCGAACAACAAATGGCATTTTTTATATAATGGAATGTTTTATGTAATTTAATCTGTCAATAGTAGGTTTGAACCCACTTACAAATTTTATCGTCGGTGTTATGTTTAAAAAAGGCAGGAACTTGTACGACGTGACACTAGAATTTTATTTTAATGAATATAATTTAAGCACATTGTGGAGGTTTTACTTTCATGAATAAAACAATACCACTGACTGACTGACTTCAGATACTAGTTCATTCAACAACAACAACAAAAAAGATTTGAGATTTCTTCGATGTTTCGGTTTCTTTCTCTCCCATCTATTGTTACGACAGCGGTAGTCACGTGATTCTGGTAACACGTCATGATATTCTAGAAGGATCGGGGAACATCATGAATAATCCAGTATGTGCTAGGCGCCCTCTATTCCTGTATATAAGTGCGCCGGATAACGTGAGACAATTTAATCGAAATTGAATTGCAGAGATAAAGACGGACAATTGAGTCAAGCGCGGTAGTGACCGAAAGTAAGTGCGTGAATCATTGTGAATTATAGCGTGTGTTTAAAGTGACTGTGGAAATTAAGTGTATTACAAAGTTGAATTGAGAAAGAATAAACTAGTTTTATTTAAGAAAGGATTTGTATCGCTAAAGTTTCATCCGAAAGAAATTATACGGGAAATTAACAAACGACCAGAGGCGTAACACTATATTGTATAAATAGTAAAGTTAAACAACTACAATCTTTCTATTAACAAAACTGTCGAATTTCGAAATGACAATATTTGTCTGGTGTCGCAAGTTGTAAAAAACTCGTTGAACCAATATTGACGAAATTTGGGAACTTAAGTAGAATAAGCGATCGTACTTACGGTTCGACTTTGCCAGCTATTTCAGTTTTACCGTTTTCATGACACTAATGAGAGTTCAACCGATCAAGGTAGTCAGTAGCAAAACACTTGAAACAAGCCGTCGCGTACAAAAGTGACGTTTAACGTCGCGCGTAGAACGGTTACTTTTTTTTTTTGCGTAGGATGAATGGTTCGTGTACTGCCGCCAAAGCCCATATTTATAGCATTATTTTTTAAGATCGGTATTTTCAGGTGCTTAATATTTTTTGCTGTTATGTTCCAACCTTTATGAACTCATTCTGGTTTGTACAAGACACATCGATAGTCATAGAATAATATTTAATAGTCCCGACAGTCATTGGGCCGAGTGTTACTCGTTAGCGTGCCAGACTACATACAGATCTTCGTGCTTAATAATAAAAATTGCGTTGCGCATTTTGGAACTGTGGGTACACTTTTTAACGAGACTGTCAAATCCTACTAATCGATCAAGAGGTGGTGGTAAATGTTATTGAATAACTGCTTTCCATCTTAGTTTTCCAGTTCAAAATTAGGGACGGCTAGTGCAGATAGCTCTTAAGTAGCTTTGCGCGAATATCAGAAAATAAGAACAACAAAACAAAAAAAAGAAGTAAAGATTTACCCACTGTTCTGATACTTACATCAGCGTGTTGTCTGAGAATTCTGTAGCAAAAACTATTTAAAAACTTCATCATAAATGCAACATTATTTCAATGTTTCAGTTTTGAAACTTCCATTCAGAAACATTTGCAAATACCAAAATGAGTTCCATTGAAAAATAAAAGTTAATAAAAAAAGAGATTTATTGCAGATATGAACACAACACATATTACCGTATTCTACGTCTACACAAGTGTAATGTTAATTGCAACCTAAGTTAACGTTAATATCTATACATTTAAGAACTTTTATTTAATTATATTCTTATATATATACTTAGTATTGTCAAGATGTAAAGCTGGCTTTGCTGCTGAACAGTCATGTTTGTTTGTTTTTTATTTCTATGTGCGTGTTTGTGTTCCGGAGAAGAGAAAATTAAGATAAAAATAAACAAGATTACGTTTCCAGAGATACGTCATGTGCTTTATTCAGAGCTGAACTCAGAATTTTTAAGAAGAAATTTCGTTTAAAGTGACTCAAGCCAAAAGCGGGGGATACTGCAAATATTTTTTTTAAAGTGAAATAAAGAATTTCCAGTATCCGGGTGAATACAGTTACTGTGTGCATTTACATAGAAAAACTCCTTATAGAATATAAAAATAAAGCAATCAAAAGTTTACACTGCAAGTCGTAAGAGGTGGATTTGGTGGGACATCAAAGGAGTAATTCATTTGGAACTCCTCAGTCTACAGCGAACTGTCAATACAGAGATCTACAGTCAGGAACTGGAACGTTTAAATCAAGCCCTTCATCAGAAACGCTTTTCACTCGTCAATCAGAAAGGTGTTCTTCTTCTCCACGACAATGCACGTCCACATGTGACACGTTTGACGCAACACAAGATTATGGAGTTGGGTTGGAAAGTTCTGCAAGTCGTAAGAGGGTGGCAGAGAATCGTACAGATCATTCGAATACTCCTGGATAAACTTTCCATTCCATAAATATAAACAAAATTTTATGGGCGCTTTGAGACAATCTTAATATAGTTTCTTCTTGTAATAATACATAATTATTGACTGATTATGAGAGCAACAAATGCTCTGTTGCCCGAAATCACCAGTCAATAATAGTTTTATTCTACCTCCCCAAGCTCTTGTGTCTCCAGTTTTGCTAAAATCTGATTAATTAGCACTACCACATAGCAAATGTAGCCTACATGTAAAACTTAAAATTTAACCTTTCATTGAAGTCTGTGGTCTTATTTTAAGAATCAATAAGATGTGGTTATGCCAATAAAAGTATAAAGTACACACTTGTCTAACCTCAGCATAAAATTTACCTTAAGTGCTGGTGAGGTTTCCAACGTTATTTATAAATTAGATCTAAATGAATCAATGTGTTTTCATTGTGTAGCAAAAAATTGTTGTCTGCAAAGCTATTTTGCCTAAACGAGATGCACATGCGCGACGTCACTCATAAATCAATAAGATTTATTCATAATATTTTGATAGAGTTTTAAATTCAACAAATTGTTTGTAATTAGGCCAAAATGAATCAACTTGAATCAATTTGAATGTGCTGTAAAAAAATTGTTGTCTGCAAAGTTTTGCTCCGACGTCACACATGCATGGCATCGAACTTGACAACCAGGCAATATTGATGCGATTTTTTGACCGGTCGGCTTTTCAAAGCAATATTTAAAATGTTTTATGCCACGTGATATGCTCTCTGTCAATCACTGAATATAACTCATGCTAGGGGATAGAATATTTCATAATAAGCTCTGTTCTTTGCAAGTTTTATTATCTGGTAACATGATGTGTCACTGCTTATGTTATATACTAATCCAGAACATGATGTGTCACAGCTATGTTTTGTATTAACTGAGAACACGATGTGTCACTACCTATGTTTTCTATTTACTGAGAACACGATGCGTCACTGGTTTTATTCTATGTTAACTGAAATCATGATGTGTCACTGCTTATGTTTTCTATTTCCTGAAAACACGATGTGTCACACCTAGGTTTTGTATTAACTAAAACACGACGTATTACTGCTTATATTTATGCACTAGAAATAAAAATATGTATTAGGTCGTAAAGAAATTAATGTCGTGTTTTGGAATACTTTAATTAACCACCCCTCAAAAAACGTACATCACGTATAATAGTTAAACGAACAGCCTAAACTTCACATTAGTGTAGCCTATATAATATGTAAGGTTTAGTATACCCTAACTTATTATAGTGATGGCACACGACGAGGCATATATTCGGCATGTAATGCTGTTTGAATACAAGGAAAACAACGTCTCTGTAGCCACAAATAATATCAAAAAAGTTTATGGAAATGTTTTGAACGTTCGTAAGTGTCAGCGATAGTTCAGAAAATTTCATTTTGGTGACTTTAACCTTAAAAACTGTGATGGCAGGGGCCATGCTGGAATTGATATTGATGCTCTGAAGACGCTTGTTGAGTCTAACCCAAGGCAACACACTCGTGAAATGGCCCTGAAATTGCATGTCTCTCATGAAACAATACGTAAACATCTAAGGAATATGGGAAAACTCCAAAAAGAAAGTGTTTGGGTGCCTCACGAGTTCTCTAATGATCATCGTTTCCAACGTATGAACGTTGCTTTGTCTCTTCTGGCGCGTATTGCGCATGAACCATTTTTGGACACAGTTGTCACCGGTGATGAAAAATGGATTCTCTATGCAAATATT
>NW_013667190.1:176794-181048 GCF_000517525.1 Limulus polyphemus
AAAATGTTCTGAACGTTTGTAAGTGTCAATGATGGTTCAGCAAATTTTGTTCAGGTGACTTTAGCCTCAAAAACTGTGATGGCAGGGGTCGACATGTTAGAATTTATGTTCATGCTCTGAAGACGCTTGTTGAGTCTAACCCAAGGCAACACACTCGTGAAATGGCCCTGAAATTGCATGTCTCTCATGAAACAATACGTAAACATCTAAGGAATATGGGAAAACTCCATAAAGAAGGTGTTTGGGTTGCCTCACGAACTCTCCGATGGTCATCGTTTCCAACGTGTGAACGTTGCTTCGCCTCTTCTGACGCGTAATGTGCGTGAACCATTTTTGGACAGAATTGTCCCCGGTGATGAAAAATGGATTCTCTATGCAAATATTAAACGCCAAAAACAATGGCTCAGTCTTAGACAAAAACACTTCCGACTCCCAAACCTGGACTCCATCCGCAGAAAGTGATGCTTTGGATTTGATGGGACATCCAAGGAGTAATTCATTTGGAACTCCTCAGTCTACAGCGAACTGTCAATACAGAGATCTACAGTAAGGAACTGGAACGTTTAAATCAAGCCCTTCATCAGAAACGCTTTTCACTCTTCAATCAGAAAGGTGTTCTTCTTCTCCACGACAATGCACGTCAACATGTGACACGTTTGACGCAACACAAGATTATGGAGTTGGGTTGGAAAGTTCTTCCCCCACCCATCGTATTCTCCAGATATGGGACCATCTGATTATCATCTTTATCATTCGCTGCAACACCATTTTAATGGGAAAACGTATGCAAATGTGGAAGGTGTTAAAGACGACATCGACATGTTTTTTGCTTCAAAGCCAAGTGATTTTTTTAATCAGGGCGTTAACAACCTGATTATGTGATGAAAAAGCATCATCAATAAGAATGGAGACTATTTCATTTAATAAATGTTTTGTTTTGATATATATATAAGTTGTTCGGGTTTTTCATCTAAAAATAAGCGACATTAATTTCTTGACGACCTAATAACTCCGGTAATTGCTTTCATTACAGAAAACTTAAAATAATATGAATAGTTAAAACCACTCTCGCATTAAAACTATGTTATAAAGCATGAATTAAAACTATTTCCCATTTATGCTTTATACTGTTGTTTTCATGCTTTAGTTTGTTATATTTGAATATAAAGAAGCCTTATGTATTTACAAAAATATGAATGTGTTTAGAACTTCCTCAAAACGCAGGGGAAATTCATTATTTCTGATATTTATAATTTTTTATATTTTCAATTATGAACATTTAGAGCATCGCCTTCACATAAAGTACTATGGTATATATTTGGGTTTTCACATGCCTTACACACCACACACACATGCTATTCATTTTCTTAACAGTGTAAATTAAAATTCTAACGGAAAACTTTGTCGTAATAAGAGATTAAATTCTCTTGTACAAAACTAGGCAACCTTTCTTAACAAAACTAACGCACCTTATTTAAAATATAGCATAAGTGCAATCACTAATACACACTAAACCTAGCCCTTGCCAACTCTGGTGCAATACCATTTTAAATTACTTTTTATTTACCCTACACATCAGGAAATGGCTACGTTGATGACAAGCGGCGAAGAATGTAACACAAATGTTTATATTCTTACTAGTCCTAAGAAGTGTGGAAATTCGTATAAATGAACGGCTGAGTAATACTTTAAGCAGGTAATCATTAGTCGCATGTGTTACCAACATCTGAAAAAATAACGAGTCTGTTGCACTTCCAGTATGAAAGTTAGAAACCATTGTTTCACTGTTCAACAAAGTGGAATTATGAGGAGTGTTAGACTGTTTAATGAAATGGAATTATTTAGTGTTAACCCTTCAATTAATGACTTGTTTTTACACCTTTCACTACCTGTGGTTATCCATGTATTCTTCCACATTGAGTAATTTTGTTTTTATCGGTTAAAAGACTAGGTATGTATCCAACTGAACAACAACAACAACAAAGTAAAATCGCTTATTTTTATTGAAAATGGACTTGGGCAGTAATTAGTGGGATTAATTGGGATATTGACGGTAGTTGTTTATGTAACTTGTCTGTTTTTAGGGATCCTATAAGAAAGAATGTCATGGACCAACAAGCAGTTTAGTTCATTAGTACTTTATAGAAATGTTCTTAAAAAAAACGGATGCTCCTATGGATTATCAGTAATGGTTATTTTTTTACTGCTTATAACGAAGTAGAATTATTAGGGATGCCAGATTGGTTTACTACGTAATAAAATAAGATTAGTAATAGTTATTGATTATTTTTCTGTTTAGTGAAGTAGAAGTATTATGAATGGGAGGTTGTTTTACTATTTAAAGTAGAAATTTAGGAGTACCATATTGTTTCACTGTTTAATGAAGTAGAATCATTATGAATGTCAGATTGTCCTACTACGTAACGAAGTAAAATTACTAATACCTCTAATTTTTTACTATTTCACTGAAGTAGGATTATTAGGAATGTTGGATTGTTTCAAATTCGCATGAGTGTGGAAATAAAATCCTAAGATTATTATCCGCATATAAAAGGTTTGATTTTGTAATACTAAGATTCACATCTCCATGAAAATCTATACTATATAACTATGAATAAGGAATCATGGGGTTTAGACACGTTATTCACTTAGCCATGCCCGTCTCAATGACAAGTTAACAAAACTCATTTTATATAGGTAGTTTGGAAGAAATTTATTAATAAACTAAACAATGGAGACAAAAAAAAAATCAGTGATATATATGGGAGAGCAGCTAAGATCTTTCATACCATAAATTATTTTGAAATCAACCCTAGCTCATTTAAAATTTTAAGCTTTCTATTTATTGTAAAAAATTGCTTTGAAACCTCTTAAGTATTTTCGACTAAAAAAGATACAAAAAAATCTCTATTCACATTTTACTGAAAGAAACGAGACGACTTTACTTGGAAGAATGCCAAGGAAATTATCTTTTAAGGTGTAAACTTTTAGTTCAAGAGTGTCTTTACTGTTTCCGATATCAACACACAAAATGAGGAAGAATAGGGCACGCCACAGAAAGAAAAAGATCGAAGAATTGGTACAACATTTTTTAACTATTCTATATTTCCACACATACACACATTGTGTAAATAAACTAACAGACACCCTTTTGTGGTACTGATAATGCTGCTAATATACTCTTTTGATTTTATCAACTGAATCTGAGGCAAAAGTGTAACTTATTTTTAATTTCGGCGACTCATCAATTAACGAAGCACAAAGTGTTTTCATAATTGATTTTAAGAAAACTTCAATAAACTCATTCATAAACTTTTTTTTTTTTACAAACTAACTGTTTGTATTCTGTGGCATGAGTAATTCACATATAAAAGTTGACAATTTTTTTTATCAGACCAAATGTGTTGTAGTATACAGATATACTTATTACGGATACAATTCCTGGATCTTTATGAAAGTCGCGCAGAAAAGTCAGTATGGTTATTTGGAATTGTCTATAGGATTAACATTGTAACATATGAGCGAAATATTTTGCGTACATGTATAAGGAATCATACATGGCTCCACTATAGCAACTGTTTAATGATATCACTATCATTTTAAATTACTTTTACCACCCTGACAATGGTACTAGTTATCACAATACATAACATCTTCCAAGATTAGCCTACATCTCTTTTAGTGGCAACCTTCAGTTACGGAATAGTTGGTGGGTTATGGTAACGGTGCAGTATCTTCATAAAGCCCAATAATCAATAGTCAGCAAGGGTGAAGTTAAGGGAGCGTAGTGGCCAGGATGATAAACGAACATATAAGCAAAATATTTCGCTGGTATTTTACCTGATTCGCCTTAGCAGTTCCAAATACATATACTTACAAGCACCATATAGTGTATAGAACTACACAGTAGGATGTTTAAACTTATCATCAACGGGCTATGCTCCTCAAGGGTGGATCTAGCACACAGTCTCCTGATCTTAGCAATAACTGAAGATTCATGAACTTAGTATCTGGAAGAAGAAGATTAGTGATTTATGTCTGATGGAATGTAAGAGACAATGCACGATAAGAAGTCGAAATTATATATAGACACTATTGGCTGAAGAAAAACAGAAGACAAAACGTGTTAGGACTATTGCAGTTATGACAATATTAATGTCGTATTTTATTCTTTCATAACTAGTGCATAGTGCATCTTTATTTAGACATGTACTATTACCATATTTCCCAGTAGATTATTCTTAGTACAATTAT